>NW_020955516.1:431041-561254 GCF_003031625.1 Empidonax traillii
GACCAGAGTGGAAGATACCTAGATACTTCGGATGACAGTGGACTTATAGCAAACTAGCCAATCAGCAGCTTGAGTTTTGCAATATGCATGAGCTAATGTACCACATATAAGCCTTCTGATTATTGCTAATAAACGAGGCTCGATGAACCAATGTGTGTAAGGTGGTCGAGTTCTTCCTTCTCCGACACATGAGGATTAAACAGCCAGTTCAGAAACACAGTTTCTGCTTGGCTCTACACAACCACTTATTCCCAGAGCAGCCAATTTTCATCCTCCCAGAGAGAATCTGAGAGGGCAGCAGAAGGCTGGGTGCCTGCTGAGCCTGCATTATCTTAGCAAAGCACTGCTGTTTTGGAGGGCAGAAGGAGCTGTTTGTGCAGGGAGGGGTCCATCAGCACAACCCCTCACGTACTTCCTGCGGTCGGTGAAGAAGTTGGGCTTGTCCGCCTGCACGATGACCATGTCGAATAGGTCCCGCCAGTTCTTGCCAACCATGTGTTTCATTCCCTTGTCCCTAAGGGCAAAGGAACAGAAGAATTAACAGAGCCAGTTCTCTTTTTCACCCAACACCACATCTTTACAACGCTCTGTCCTAAATTTGTTCTCATTTCAGTAACAGAAATTGATGTGCAATAAAGGTACTCACACAAAGCTAAAGGGACTGTTTGTGATGAGGAAGAGTTTCTTTTTGTGGTTCACCAGGCGGTTCAGCACAGCGTAGATTTCATCCCCATGCAGAATGTACTGTTCTATATCAGAGCAAAACAGCAGCAATCAAATATTGTCATTACAAATCATGATCACATCTGTGAAAAACCAAACCAAACCAAACCCAGCCCCTGTGCCACCAAGGATGCAAAAAGTCTGAGGCAGGCAGGTAGTGAACCTCCATGGTGACAAAATGGCCTTCCTCATCCCCATCCATCCCATCAAAAGAGAAAGACTGAGGAACTGAAAAGCCTGGCAAAAAAAAAAAAAAGGTTGATACCAAACTGTCACAATGCACAGCCATGGCCACTCCAGGCCATGTTGCTCCCAGAAGTGGATTTTCTCCTGAATGACCAGGAAGTCTTCCCAGATGGTGCCTTTGCATGTTCACATCATGCCAAGGACCATTATCCCTTGCTTACAAGCTGAAGGAAAACTGAAACATGAGCAGTGAGGTAAATGTTTCCTTCAATAAAATAGATCCTCCACCTGCCCCTAAATGCCACTTGTTTCTGATGCCACTCTACCCCCAGCTGCCTCTAGGCATGGCACAGTCAAGTATTTCAGTAAATTCTGTGTTCCCCTGACTCCTGTGACTGTGTAGGGCCAACACAGCCATCTTACCCAAATCCCATAGTATGAGTATTTAACTTACCCAGATCTTTTTCAATCCATTTGTACATCACTCCTTTCACATGGACATCTCTAATCGCATCCTAAAGAAAAGGGCAGGGGAAAAAAAGTTTCACTTTTACATCTGGCATTCCTGTTTCCCAGCATGCAAACTTCCTGTCACCTCTGAGGACCAAGAGTAACGATCCATCCCCTCCCTGCTGAATGAACAAAAGCTGCATCAGTGCTAAGCAGCAGAGCTTGCTCAGCAAGGCTCACCAACGTGCCAGAAGAAGGACACAGTGGCTGACTAAGCTGATGCAGTACAAGGAGGAGAAACCTCAAACTTATCTTTGAAAGCACAAGTTCCTTCCAGCTCCTGGAAACCAGCACAGGTAAACACACTGGTACTAAGGCAATGCAGACCGTGCAACTCCAAACCATTCACTGGCCCACACTGGCTTTGCTTTGTCCCTGTACCTATGGAAGCTCTACCAAATGAGACCCAAAGGAGTGTGGCTGAGGCCAACAGCAGCAGGAGAGCTTTTAATTCCAAAATGCTCCCCATAAGCCAAGGAGGGCCACAGCTCCTGGCCCTGGGTGGCCACTGGGCACAGGCAGAGCAGAAGCTTCCACTAGAGGGTGGCACAAAACACAGCTGGGAGGGAGGCAAGTTAAAACAGATGTTGTCAGGGGCATCCAAATATCCTCTATTTTCCAGGCCAGAGGCCAAGAGCAACTCATTTTTAGACACACCCAACTGAGATTCTGCCCAAGTCTCCATCCAACGAGATACGCAAGACACACAAAATCATTTCCAGAGCAGCAACACAGTTTGCAGTGTTTGCACATGCTTGTTTTAACAGTGCTGTTCTCATCCCTGACAATTTATAGAGGTACCTTTCCCCAGGACCTTTAAATCCCTGTTACGCTCTGTGTGCCCCTTTGGGAGTTGCCCTTTCAGACTGGAGTCCCACACGGGCCACTGACATCGCTACACTCTTGCCCACACCACCACAGTAGTGCTGCTGAAACCTGTTTGTGACTCCAAAAATCATTTCCTGCAAAGCTGCAAGAGAATCAGAGTTTACAACTTAGATAGGGATGATGGAGGAGGAGGCATTAGCACTTCAAAGGGGAGTTTTAGGAGTCTCTTTCCACCATGTGGATTTGAATGGTAAAAAGACAGAGGTCACAACTCATTGCCTTATTGGAAAGAATCTGAACAAAGAGCAAGAGCTCTAACAAGGAAACAACTTTCTCTTAAGCAGCACTGGCACTAAAAGCAAGCAATTCTTTGGATTTGTGTTAAAACTACCCTCACAGAGGAGAAAAATTCATATCTACTCTTTCCCTAAACCCTTGCCACTCAAAAAGCAAAAGAAGGAGAAAAAAAAAAAAAAAAGGAAGATCTACAAGGTTCTTGCAGCTAAAATCTTGGTAGCCTTGGGAGGTGTCAAACAAGGCTCCAAAAAACTCCTCCAAAGGGAAGCAGGGTAAACTCTGTGTTCTTACTTCAAAATATGAAGTGACCAAACTGGTGTGACAGGACTACCTGGATTACATGTCAGCCTTTCCACTGCCTCAGGGCCTGCCCTTTTGACTCAGCACAGTGTCTGCAGCACCTCTCCCAACACACAGCCCTGCATCAGCAGTACCAGAGAGGTACTGAGGGTGTCAGGTTTAGACACGTCCTAACCCACTGTGAGCCAGTGCTGTACTGAAAGCTGGGCTGAGCAAGTTCTCTGGGACACCTGTCTGTAGGCAGAGAGGGGTCTCTGTGCTCATGTCCACAAAGAAGTCTGAGGTCCTGAGCACACCATTGCATGTCTTAGGCTGTGGCAATCACCCCCCTGTTCTCTGGATTTCAATTAGAAACACGTCCATTTTGACCTCAAAAGAAGGTTCAGAAGACACTCTTCACAACAAGCCTCAGGACTCAGCTGTTTCCCCTCTTCCCATTTTCCCCACCCTGAGAGCAAAAACAACAACCAACACTCCAGAACCACGTTAAGGTCTTGTGGGAAATGGGCTGGCAGGCTGCTATCAGGCACCCACAGAAGGTCAGAACACAAGCTGCAATCCCAGGCTGCAGCCCCGCTGACAGGTGGATCCTTATCACAAAAGCAGCAGCACAGACATGGAACTCCATCTCCCTCACAGGACTGAACAGCCAATGGATGAGCCTAAGCTTCCCTTAAGGCACAAATCAAAAACCCTTCTCCATGGAAAAAGGAATGCAATAAGGCTTGGAAGATGTGTTGTCTGTCAGGGTAAGTCACCCAGAGCAGCAATCTCAAGCACTTACATCTTGTCTGCAGCATTAGCTAAGAAGTCAGACAGTCTCCCTTAACAATAGTGATAATCCCACACAGCCCTTTCAAGTGTCACTTAGCACCTTGGAGTAAATGACTCATGAAAGCAACAGTCACCCATTGAAAAACATCCCCAAAGGACCAGACTACTCTGCAAAGTGAAGAGGTAGATCCTCAGAGCAAGCAAGGAGAGTTGTTTCACAACAATCACTGTATAAAGTAAGCTGTTTGCTATGTGATCAGACCAAGCTTCTTTGAAGAATTAGATACTAAGAGGAAAACACAGTTTAAAAGTCTAAAGAACCTGAAAACTTTTACACAAGCTTTGTGACTTATTTCCCATGGAAGGACCTTCAACCTAGCCAGCCTAGGCACTCCTGCACAAGATAGTGTACAGCAACACCAACTCTATAGTACAGACAGAAACCAAACATGCTCTGAAAACACAGCTTGGAATATTCCCTGGTAATGCTTTGATCTAAATGGACAACAGTGCTGTCATATCAGGCTGCTCAGTACCAGTCCCTTAGGTTTGGGTGCTGCAGAGCTCACAGTTCTGGTGTGGTATGAGCTGTGGGACAGCTGACATTTTACTTACAGATATGTCCTTGTAGAGATGCACCTGGTCAAACTCAATGCCATGAGTTATGAAGTAATCAATGACTGAAGAGAGCAGTGTCATCTCAGGAAGAGAAAAAATGTCCATAAACTGCTTAAGTGATGGGCCCTGGAAAGCAAAAAATTAAAGAGACGTTTTAAAACCAAAAATACTTCAGACTTCACACAGCAGGCTCACAGGGGTATTACCAGAGGAAGTGTGCCCTTCTCCTTCCAGCTTCCCTCAGGGCAACAAAGGGCAAGAGACAAAGCAGCTCTGAGGGAAAGGGATGTGAAGGCCCCGCTTGCCCAGTGCACCACACCAGAGGCTGCAGGAAGAAAAGTCTCTCCTGACTTCCTCTAGTTCAGGCAACCAAAGGATTCCTACGGCTCCTGCAGACAGAACGTCAGTACCTTACTATCCTCAACACTTGGGGACACCAACCCTATGAATAATATCCACTGAGGAGGCCTGAAGGGTGTGGAGGGGGATCCCTTTCATGGAAGAACAAAACCCTGCCCAGAGCCAAAGGGAAGAAGGCATTACAGCACCCTGCTGCTACACACAGACCCACTCCTGCACAGCCTGCTGCAAACACCAGCACTGCAGGCTGCCCTGCTAGCCTGGGAGCCAAATTTGGCCATGGAAGAAGCAGGGAACATCTCCCTATCAGTCTTCAAAGCCATTCAGCTCTAGGCCAACAGCCCTGGTGTTTAGGAAAGCTTTGCAGATGTCTTTCAGATGCTAAACTGCTAAATAACCTCTGGGGCATATTCCCACTAGAACAAAAACACACACTGCAGCTCTCTAGGGACCCAGCCTTTCCAAGGGAGGCTGGACTCGTTTACATGTGCCTACATCTCACTGTTTTCCAAGCTGTTAAAGAGCTGCTGCTGCATCACAGCAGCCAAGGGCTTACAATACCTTGCCATAGAAGTCACTCATCTGGTACAGGGGGATGTGCTGGGTCCCACCGTAGAGTTCGATCACCTCTTCATCAGGCACCGGTTTGAGCCCTCTAGACACAAACAAACAACAGTTGTCAGTAATGCCCAGTCTAGAAACTGCACAGAACGAGAATATGGGAAAAATGGGCTCTTTTCTAAACCTCACAAATTCCCCTTGCACAAAAGAGACAGAGAGCCTGACAGCTCTTAAGATTTACATAAAAACTTCCCCAAGACATTCTTCAGATATCTTGTTTGCTCCTTCAAATTAATTAAGGGGCTTTATCCACATTCCAGCAGAGAATCCAGCCAGAGACTTCCCTCTGTCTGCTGGTAATCTGCTGATGGGACTGCCCAACCAAATCGGCCCCACCATCCAACTGTGGCAGCCCCAGGTAACTGCAGGTGTGGAGATGTTGTTTCTATGAGGTTAAATGAAAAGGTGCAGGAAAAGGGCTTTCTGAAAAAGGGGTTTACTTCTTACTCAGCTTTCCTAAGCAAAACATCAGGTTATCTGACTGCTGCAGGTTTTGCCTCTTGCACAATTATTGATGGCTGTTTGCTCAAGCAGTCGGGAACTTTCCCTTTCTCCTTTCCTACTCAGTTATGGTACAGCCTCTGAGAAATTAAATGTTGCCTCAGTTGTGCTCAGAAGCAAAGGACAGTTTAGGAAAAGGACCTCCAAGAAGGATAGTTGCAAAAGGACACTAGCGGAAAAAAAAAAAACACGCTTAAATGTGTTTTCACTAAAAATCTCTTTATGACACTGAAGTAAAATATGGGGCAGTACAAACCCCCTGCTCCCCCCACCCCCCAAGCTGGCACTCAAAGAAGCCAACTCTCTCTGATTATGAAACTCCCTTCTTAATATTCTTAGAGTGTTTACTGTAACTGAAGCTTAACAGCAAAAGGGCAGAGATCAAGAAAAAAACCCACACTTGCCTTCCATGCTTAGGAAATACACCACAGGATTTACAGGAGCTTTGCTGCTGATATCTCTAAATCACTACTTCTAACACACCAACCCCTCTCCTCTTTGGGACAAAGAGTTTTCCCAGTCTCCAGTCTCACAACGCTTTGGAGAAAAGTTTCCTCTAGACTGTTTTAGCCACTTATTCCAAAGCACACCAAGCTCTCCTTGGAGGACAACAAAGGAGAATGAAAAATAGGACAACCAGGCCTTAAAGTGAGCCTGATTGTGATGAATTATTACTTTATTGACACGTCTGCATAGCTTTGAGATGTAATTTGCAGATCCAGACCACTGTCCAAGGCCAAGCAGAGCACAGCTGGGATACACTGCTACCTGGAGCAGACAGGCCCCTGTGTGATCCATGTGCTGAGGAGTCCTTTCCCAGTGGCACTGTCTGCTCCCAGGTGTTCACCTGCTGCTGCTGCAGCTCACACACCTCGCAGAGTACGTGACCAGATGTGTCATTAACCATTACAAAAAGCTCCAGATCTTCCCACCCACACTTGGCTTCAAATGCTCAAGGAAAAATAAGTCCCTGCAATTATATGCCAGGTAAGCATCTGAAGCAAGCACGAACAGGATAAGCCAGACAAGACTGTGCTCTGCTCAGGAAAAAAAAAAAAAACAACAAAACAAACAAAAACAAAACAGCACCAAAAAAACAACATATGCCATGAACATACACTCAGATGTAGAAATCCACTTTTGCATATATGGGCATTTAGAAAATGATTTTCAGAACTGACAGACCTATATGCTGTCCCCAGCTGGACATAATGGAAAGCATCGATCTTCATGAGAAGACTCTGTGGTAAGGGAGAGATATTTACTGTTAGAATTGGGTTACTGTCAGAGTTTACACTGAAATCTTATTAAGGTTTAAAGTTCCACACAAATGAAAATAAAATGCAATTTGAGCATCCCACATCTCGTGCACTTTGGGCAGCACTTACTCTCCAGCTACTTTTACACACGGTTACTATTAGGGTGACTTTTTACTGGCCTCTCTGGCAAAAGACCATCTTTTTATGAGCCAAAGTCTGTTACACTCCAGTTTGTGGACAGAGATGCAGTTTAAAACAGGGGGAAAAATGTTTCTGTGACTCAGGACAGCCTCTTCTTATCTCCCTTTCAGGAGCACACACATTCCAAAGGAGCTTTGTGTGCACACGAGATCTATTTCTCCTGACATTTATCTTCAGCAGAACTAAGTGGGCAAGTTTTGGTTTAGAGCACAGCTGTGCCCCGTCATTTTCTTCACACAAGAGCTCTCCCCTCACCTCACCCCCTCCCCAGGAGACACTAAAGCAAAGATGTTCAGGAGCACATCAGGCTGGTAACATCAGAGCTTTCTTTGCATTTTTGGTATCAGACTCCCCTATTCATGAGTCATCCCTTTCCTCCATCCATCGTTCTGAAGCTGTAACACAGGTCCTTGGGCATGGAAAGCAGCCTCACATTAAACCCACATCACTCTGCAGCTCGCATAAGAGCACACATCAAACTTCTTTCATCAGGAAACCATATCTGTGCAGCTTGTTACACCGTGGGCAGACCTCCCAGTAATTTGTGGAGTGCAGGCACATACAGTGAAGTTTTACTTTACTGGCACTACCCAGATTTTTGGGTGTTTTTGCAAACTCTGATCCTGAGAAAAGGGTCCTCACCTTCTGCTCCCTCAAAGGCTTTGCCAGGCCACTCGCCTGTGTTTCTCTGAAATACTGGCCAGAGATTTAAACAAAGAACCTTCTGTTTCTCACACATCTACCTCTTATTTGTAAAGCCAGAGGCACAAGAAAAAGCTACGACAGTGAAGCAGCTTTGCTGTGCTCCCATTGCAGCGGCCAGCACGGCATCAGTGGGCATGAGGCTCTCAGGGAATCAGTCCAAAGCACTGAAAAGGGTTAAAGCTACTGCCTGCACTCTGCTTGCCTGAGAAGCATGCATCTCAAGTAGCCTGGGTCTTATTCCAGGCAGTCCTATTATTCAGGGTGGGGGTTGGGGAAGGGTTCCCAAAGCATTCTTCTGACAAGTCATTTCTATTATTAGAGTGAGACATTATGCCTCTGCTCCTGGCAAGTACTTGTAGATGCAAGATTGAGTTTTGTTGTTCAAATTTCCTGAAAGACAGAAACGATCACACAAACAAGCTTGGTTTTCTATTAATTAGCCCCTGGAATTAAATGACTTTTAAATTGGCAAGGCTGTTTACCACAGGCCTTTGCTAAAATGTCCTATTCTGCCAGAGGCCAGGCAATTACAAAAGACATCTTTCCCCAGGGAAGAACCCATGCAAGGAGAAGCACAGCCACCAGGACTTGCTGGTAATTCGGTGATAGATGTTACTGCAAGCAATGACAGAAAGTATCTCCACTAAAAACACACCAGTGGAAGACACAGCCCAGGAGAGTGAACTTTGTACAGCTTACCTTTTGTACATCGTAGTGAAGCCCACGAATGGCAAACCCTGGAATGTAGTCATACTTTGCAAGCCCTTCTGGATACTGGGAAGACAAACAGCAACATCCTTAGAGCACAGACACTGGATAATCAACAAAATCATTTCACCTGTTGAACTGGCTTTGTCCTACTAGTCATCTCACCCCAGGCATAAACTGACCAAGGAACAGGCATGCTTCCTTTTGCCCCTTCAACAAAGAAAGGGGATGAATAAAGAGAGACATAAAGGATCAGGATCCCCAAAACTAATTTCTCTCCTGTAGGGGACACCAGTGAAAAAATGAGATTCACTCAGGCAGTGAGGACACTTCTGCTAAGCTTCACTCAGTGCATATATCTGGCACAGATTGGCCCTCTAAACAGAAAATCATGATGAGAAAAAACCACACAGAGCAGTCACCTATTGCAAACAGGGTGTCTGCTCTGGGACATGCTGTAGAGTGTCATCCACATTAACATGCACGTGTCAAGTCCTGTACACCTCCAGTGTTGGCCCATGGTTCATGTTTATCCACAGGGTGTACCTCGAACCAGCAATTCCATTGGCATTATTTCCATAGTCAAGTAAAACTGACCAGACCTTTTTTAGACACTCCACATTTATAAAACCTCAGGAATGTACAGCACCAATTGTCTCACAGGAAATGAATTCCATGGACAAAGAAAGTTTTCTGCAATCTGACATTGTGAAACATGAAATTTATCTCAATAAAACGTGATTGACATGTGTGCACAATGCACGCACAAGCATGTCTGGGGCACAGCAAAGACAGCAGCAAGTTTAATCGAGTGGGAATTCTTTCATTACCTTGAATTGTTCTATTAGGATGTCTCTGGCAGTGTTGAAAATCATGGAGTGTAGTAAATTAGAGTACTGTGCTAATGTGTAATCGTAGTCGAAGCCATAGATCTCCACATCTCCCAGGCTGATCTCATTGTTAGCGTAGATAGCGGCGGGGTTGAGGAGATTGCACACTCCTGGTGGAAGGAGATCTAAGGGAAGGGAAGGGGGAGAGGTTGGAAAAACTGAGAGGATCACTGAAATTTAGACTTTTTGTCCTTGACCTGACAGCAGCTGGAAATACCACCCAGCAGCAGCAGAGGAGCACAGAGCTGCTGCCGAAGGCTGCTGCTGTTAACTCAAATAATCCTCCCCGTGAAAAAACACGCTGTGAAACCTCTGGCAAACCTCTGGCTGCATCTGGAGATGATGCTCTCTATCCACTTGCACAGTAAGACTGATCTTTTGTGTCAGGAAGCTGCAAAACAATGTCCCCTGGTCTCTGGCCTCCATGAAGCAAAACAGAGGTTTTGAAGTGTCAGATTTCTGGCTGGGAGCAGCTGCAGTTTTAGCGGGTTCACAACTGAGAGGTGGCTGTGACACATCACCAGGAGAACACACCCCCCTCACTCTACTCAGTAAGCAAACAGCTCAGCTCTCCTCTCTGGGAAATCTAGATTACTCCAAATGAGAAACTCTGAGGTTTGTCTCTTGACACTTTTTGTTTCTCTCAGAAGCAGCCAGACTTCACAGGGAAATGCTGCAAGTGCCATTAGGGCTTTTTAATTTTTTTTTTTTATTGATTAACATGATAAAACAAGGTTTTGTACAAACACCAACAACATGTTTTAAAAAAAAAAAAAAACATCACAGGCCCTTGGAGCACTAGTACTGATAGCAACAAGTTATCTGCTGTCCTCTGATTAACAGCTGTGGAAACAACTCATGAGCTTGTGGTTTGTCAAAACAGGATTACTGTTCAAGATGCTTGGGAAGAACACTTTGCTCCCCAGACCACTGGGAAAATGAGGTTAAGTGACCAAGCAGCTGAAATACCTGTATATTCCTTTCCAGAGCTAGTCCAGAGGAGAGCTTTAGCTCCACTACAGTGGGAGAGGCAGGAACAGAGCCTTCCCACTGCACAAGAGCTGTCCACTGCAAGATGAGAGTCAGCAATAAAAATAGTTCCCTGGGGTAGTTGCCTGGTCACAACCACACTGGGGGATGGAGGGGAAGGAGGCATTTCCTCCCTGCTCAAAGAAGTGTAATTTTCTCTTTGAATGATAGGAAAAGTCCAGACATTTTCCAGGTCCTACACAGCATCAGTGGGTAGGATTTTTTTTATTTTTCCTACCTTAACTTTTAGCTTTTAGCAAGAATCCCTGTGGCGGTTCTTTAGTGCTTCCTTGCTATAAAATCAACTTTCATCTGAATGTAGGACAAAAAAATACATTATTAGAAAGAGATACCAGCCATTCCCAATAAAGACTTTGTCTGGAATTATAAGGGAATTGAGATAAATGTCCAAAGCACATTTGTGAGCACTAATTCAGAGAGGTAACCAAAGAAACAGGATTCAAATATATCATAATATTTATTTTTCAGGAGAAAACAAATGGGTATGTTACAAAACACAGCCATCCCTCTCTCCTAACTCACTTCATTTGGCCTTCAAATGCAATTCAGCAGATCAACTGGAGAGGAATCACTAGAAAATAAAGCAGTGTATTAAGGCAGGACTGACTTAGTGGCTACACTTTGGGAACAAAAGCTCTCTTTGAGTGGCTCTGATGGTGGCAAAGTTCCTGGAAGAGGCAGAAGGGAGTGGATACAATCAGTATTTTCTACTGGGATTTAAAACGATGGGAAATGTAAATAGGATTCAGATGATCACAACTTTCATCATAAATGCTCTTTGCACCACAAACAAACAGAGCTCCACTTCCTGTCCTCACCTCCAGATAACTTGTGGGAAGACCTTTTTCTAAGCATATGCTGGGATTTACCGGGTATTATTTTTCTTCCTCACAAGGAAAATGATGGCACAACCCCAATCACATCTCAGGGCAAATGTGCAGGGATTTCCTCTTCTAATGAAAAACCTTTGTGCAACAAACACACTCACTGCTACAGCATCCCTATCCAGAGGTCAAGCTCTTCCAGCATTCCCCTTTTCTAACAGATTCAGGACGACACAGTTTGACAGTGGGAGAGCAGCACAAAATACCATTGCCTGAACCCCACCTCTTCTTTCACAGAAGACATAAGAACCTTCTGGATCCAATCGTACGTCAGCCACAAAAACCCCATCAGGAAAAGCCTGATCTCCTAGAAAGAAGGAAAGCTCTGAGTTTCATTCTAGAGATTGATGCTGCACATTTGGCTCAGTGTGAATGTCCATTTGGAGCATCCCCCTCACCAGAGCTGCAGGTCTCCATCTCCTCTTTAAGCTCATCCAGCCTCCATGCAGGTTCCAGCTACCACAGGGCAGAGGCAGGAGCTGGGAGCGCAAGCAAAATCAGCTTCAATACAAAAGCCCAAACTTGCCAGGGGTTTCCTAAGCCAGGTTTAAAGAAGCTTGGTTTAAGTGTGGGTTTGCTTTGGTTTTCCGTGGTGTTTTGTTTGTTTGTTTGTTGTTGTTTTTTATTTTTCAAGATAACCACCTGTGTGGTTACGGATCCCGAGTGCTTAATCAAGTCCTGGGCTGCAGACTTGGGCGCTGCTGCTCTGCTGACATTCCGCACGTAATCTGCCAGGGATCTTTGTCTCAGATTTCCTGGCAATTGTCAAATCAAAACAAACAGACACCCTCCAGAAGCTCATGAAGATACCGTTTTCCAAGAACGACTGCTTCTGCTTTTCCTCTGCCAAGGCACCATAACAGATCACTGGACACATATGAGAAATTACAGCAAGAAAAAAAAAAAAAACAACACACAAGACAAAAATGAAAACCACTTTTGGACATTAAAAAAGAATGATAATCCCAACTACTCTTTCCATCTGGGTCCTAGCTGGAAAGGCAGACATCACAGTTAGTCACTGTCTACTCAGCACTTCACCCAGGAAGTGTGACTGAAGAGGGAACCGGCGGGAGCACATCTGAGGGCAGTGGGGGAAAGCAGCTCCTGCAACAGATGCAGCCCCAGGAATCTGCTCACTTGCACAATTTGCTCTGGTTTGCAGCTCTGACGGTTTGAAGGGAAGTGTCTGCATGTCCAGGGCACACGATGAAACTCTGCAACCAAGGCGGACCACAGGAGCGCCTGTGTGATCTCGTGCATCTTTTACACCCGGGTGTAAATGCAAGGTAAACATGAAACATCCCCTTCATTTTACCACTGTGAGAACCTGAACGGCTGCTTAAATCCACTGTCTGCACCAGAGCACAAGTGCCTCTTCCCAGGCAATAGCCCACATTGTTCGAAAGCAGTAACACTCGAGCCCCAACGTGAGAGCAGAGATGGAAACAAAAGCAGGTAATTAGTTGTGAGCAACGACTACAGACACCATATGGCCCCTTCCGATGTGACAAACGCTCTGGGCAGGAGGTGCAAGGCACGTCTCCTGCTTTTCTGAGCTCCCAGGGTACCCAAAGCATCCTGTGGGAAATGCTCCTTTTCTCTCAGCTTCAGACCCAGCATGTTAGTGAGGAATAATTCATAAATAAGGCAACTCACACCAATTTCTCACACCCTTTGTACTCACACAGGTCCAACAGGCAGAAATCTGCACTAATTTCTTTGTAAGACAAGCAATAAAAGGATACTGAAAGCAGATGGCCACCATCCTCCATACCCTCAATGAATTAAAAAGTTTCCCTTGTTCACACTGACTTGCTTTCTAAAGACGAACTGCCAGTTCTCCTCCTTTCCAAGAACCTCTTTATCCCTTTGAAGTGTTGTTTGTGCCATTTCCTGCAAAGCTCTCCAACCAGCCCAAGTAGCTACTTCTACCGATAGGATAGGAAGAGGAAAATATTACTTAAAGAACCTTAAATGACAGAGGAAGCATATTAAAAGAGTGCTGAAAATTTTGGGCACAGTCTTGAATTTATGCCATTATAACTAAATATTTTGGGATTTCTCGCCAATGAAATCTACACAAACTAAAGGCAATATTAAAAAATACCATTTCGTTACAAAATGTCATCTTAAAAATGCACAAAGGCATTAGACAAATGTTGTAATAGTTCTTTGCAAGAAAAAACAGTTACACTTAAGAGAGCAGAATTAGGAAGTTAGCAGCTAGTCACTTTTCCAGTTCTGGCTGCTCTCACATTCAACTGTGCCCAAGCTTGTCATGCAGTAAGTCTGCAGTTATTGTAAAGGTTCTTTAGGAAAGCTGAGGTATTGTAGCCATGTTTACAGGTTTAAAAGACCTAAAAAAACCAAACACACTTGCTTTCAGCTAAATCCTTACTGGTTTGGCAATGCCATTGAGTTTCAGGATTGGATGTTTCCTAGACTGCAAAACTTCAAAGCTTAGTGAGAGCTTATTGGCCTTCCCTAACACTTATCAGATCAGAAAACAGCGAGTCTTGCTCAACACCAACCCCTGTGATGAGATTGTACTTTTCCTTTTGCCAGAAAAAAAAAGGAAAAAAAAAACAAAAGCACATTAAATGGAAATAGTAGCCTCAAATTTTTGCAGGTAACAAAATCTGGCCCTAAGAGTCGTTGTGGCAAAGGTAGAGGGGTGATGAACAGAACTGGCTTCTCCTGAGCCAGTGCTCAGGGGAGATTTTACCTCAGTGACACTTTTTGTGTAGCAATGTTGTTCTATCATTTCCATCACCCCCCTGGAGCCTGACAGAGCACAGACATGTTTGTACAAAGTTGAGAACTTTTCATGCCTGTGCTCTGGCCACCAAACCTGCCCCAGCACTGAGCTTTCCTGCACAGCTCATCCTGCACATCCAGCCCTGTCCAACTCCGTCAGCGTTTATCATTGCAATCCCCTCAGCAAAAATACAACAGTGTCTATAAATCTGGTCCTGAGCAAGGGCTGCTTTGGAAACACATCATAAACTCTCTTGGCAGAGACCTCTCTCCAAACCAACAGCAATAACTGACAACACAGAGTAAAGGACTTCACAAAGGGGAGTTTCAGAGAGGGAAGGAGAAGGTGGCACCACCAGAGTCTGCCCAGATTCAATGCTGGTGAGTCCTGAGAAGAGGTGATATTTTCAAATCCATACCCCAAGCACAGAGAGTCTCTTTTACATCGAGATAGAAATCAAGCACAAAGGAACAGGCTGATGCCACACTTTGCACAATTGTTCAGTCATCAAAGCAACAATTAAAACCAGCTTGGACCAACTCTGTCTCTTCCTGACAAGACGACACAACCTTGACATTTTGGTTTGGAGAGCTATTCTTTAAAACAACGAGGGCCTTCTTATTTAGCACATCCAATGGCTACTTGAAGGTTTGTAAGGAGTCTACATTGTAGCACTTGAGCTACTTCACACGACTTCACTTTGCATTTCCTCCTGCTGCTTAGTTCTCCACCTCAAGTAATAACTGTATCTCCTGAGTCCCAACAGAGTTATGGGAACCCAAAGTTCATGATCTGTCACATAGTAAATCAAGCACTTTGCCAAGAGACCACGGCACAGACTATTAACACATCTGGAATTTCTTTCAAGCACTGGGGCTAAAACCCCAGGTCGATCTTGGAGCAGGGTATTAACAAAGCTACAGTCCCCTGTCAGCACCTCTACTGCCTTCAACGCACCGGGAAAGGAGCTCTCGTCCTGCAACAGCTGGAATGGCTGAGCACCCAAGGGATCAGCGGCCAATTCCTTTACATTTGTGCATCATGAAGGACTTGAGATTTTATGTCAAATCCCATGTACTGGAAGGTGGGGGGAGGAAGGAATGACAGACCTTGCCAGTCTCAGAGCCAGGAGACAACTCTTCCAGATGCCTCCGGCTGGCTGCTGTCCTTATCCGAGCCTTAGATAAACAAAGGCTAACGGAGGGCTAGTGAGCAGCAGGCACGAACTCACACTTCCTAGTCCTCTACAGTGCTTACCTTCAGCATTCCAAGAATCAAGAAACCAACAGGAAAAGGTTTCCTGCCCTTATGCCAAGAAAGCTGTTTTTAGGGGAATTTAATACAGAGGAGATCTCCTGCTGCTGCCAAAGAGACCGCAATCCAGTTTTACACACAGGCAGATTTGGCAAATGGTCTGAGTTTTCTCCTCGCTTGGCAAGATCTCAAAGTATCCGACAGAGCCAGGTAACTTCTTGGTCAGAGGAGAAGAAACACGTAGGCACTCATGAGTAAAAGGTGTGTCCCAGTTGGAACACAAACTGAGCTCAGGACCAGGGGATATCCCAGGAGCTGCAGCATCAGTCCTGTCCACATTCACCCTTGTGCCAGAGGTGAGTTGGACTCACCCCTTCAGTCAGCATCCCTGCCCATTTATCCAAGTCCAGCTGCGATCCTGTATGCCGACCAAGGGCAAACTGGAGAAAAAGGCAACAAGCCCTTCATTCAGACCATTTGCCATGGCAATACCCGCGTTAAAGAGGCCAGTTGTGAACAACTCCCCACACTCTGCATGTCCTGACAGGCTGAGACCAGCCGGGGGATGTGCACAGAGGGAAGCCCGGGATGGCGAGAGGAAGATCAAGACCAGGTTTCAGCTAAATAGAACCATCCCGGCGAGCCGCGGGCGATGGAGGTGTGGATGGATGGATCGATGGCATCGCCGGCGGGAAAGCTCCTGATCCGGCAGCTGCACAGCCACAGGCACATCCCGGGAAAGGCACCGAGATGCAAAGAGGAGGGGGAGGGGGTAGGGAAAGACGGGAAAAGGCCGGTCCCGGCGGGACGTGGCAGCCCCCTTACCATAGACCAGCTTTTTCATCTCGTGGTACCTGGCCCACAGGTAGGTCTTGGTGTCGGCGCCCTCGGCCGGGGCGGGCTGGCCGCCGGCTCTGACGGGGGCCGCCGGCTGCTGCTCGCGGGGCTGCCCGTGCCCGCCGTCCACCGTGGCTTTGTGGCGGCAGTTCTGGCACGACACGGCCACGGCGAGGAGCCGGGGGGCCGCGCCGCCACCCCTCCGCAGCGCCGCCGAGCCCAGCGCCGCCATGGCCCCGCAGGATGCCGCGGCCTCGGGGCCACCCGCACGGCCGGCGACGCTCTGCTCTGTTCTGCTCTGCTCTGCTCCGATCCGATCCGCTCCGCTGCCCGGCCCGCGGCGGCACCGCCGGGCAGCCAATCGGCGGAGCGAGGGGCCGGGCCGCGGCAGGACCCGCCCTGAGAGGGGCCGGTGCTGGGAGGGCGGGGCGGAGCTCGGAGGGAGGGGCTGTGGGACCCGGCAGGGAAGGGGGGCGGGCGGAAATCCCTCATGGGGATCCCTTCAGGGGGTCCATCTCGGGTCCCCTCATGGGGATCCCTTCAGGGGGTCCATCTCGGGTCCCCTCACCGGGTGTCCTCACGGGGATCCCCTCTGGGGTCCATCCCGGGACCCCTCACATCCCCTCAGGAGAGGCCCCGCCCCGGCCCCGCCCCCGGCCAATCGAGCGAGGCGCCGCGCCGCTCGTGAGGGGTCACGTGGCCTCCCCGCCGCGTCCTTCCGTGCGGAGCCCCCCGCGCTGGAGGTGAGGGGCGCGCGGTGTGGGGGCGCGCGCGGCGCGGGGGCGGTGCTGATTGGCCGCGCGTTCCCGCCGCTGGGGGGGGCAGGGGGTCCGTGAGGGGCCGTCATGGCCGGGGGGGATCGGCCAGGCCCTCCCGCCCCACGCCCGGCTGCCCACACGGTGTGGCCGGGGCACGTCCCGCTCCGCGTCTGACACGCCTCCTCCTCCCTCCCCTGTTTTCTTCCCTACACGCGAAGGGCGAAGGCGCCGGTGCCGCCCGGCCATGCTGGTCAGCAGGAGGCTGAAGCGCCTCTTGCAGCTGGTGCCCGGGAAGCGGCGCTTCGGCGTTTACAGGTTCCTACCCTTCTTCTTCGTGCTCGGCGGGGCCATGGAATGGTTCATGATCAACGTCCGCATCGGCAAGGAGACCTTCTGTGAGTCCCCTCACGACAACCGGGGGCTGTCGGGGTCTGGCGGCCCCTCCTCACCCGGAGGACTCTGAGCAGCACGGCAGACACCGCTCCCCTCAGTGCTGTGACACTCCAGGCTTTGCCTCCCCAGCAGAACACTCTGGGCAGAAACAAACAGAAAACCTGGGTTTAGGATAATAAATCAGATTTTAGCTGAAAGTGGGGAGGTTTAAATTGGATATTATGAAGAAATTCTTCCCTGTGAGGGTGGGGAGGCCCTGGCACAGGTTGCCCAGAGAAGCTGTGGCTGCCCCATCCCTGGAAGTGTCCAAGGCCAGGTTGGATGGGGCTTGGAGCAACCTGGGCTGGTGGAAGGTATCCCTGCCCATGGCAGGGGGTGGAATGAGATGGCCTGTAAGGTGCCTTCCAACCCAAACCATTCTACAGTTCTATTATGATCTTCTTACCTTGAAAGAGAGATTTGCCAGAATTTAAGCATGTGAGCTCAGCAGAAATATGAATTCTACAATTAAAAAAATAAGTATGAAAATGGCTCACGAGAATTTGGCTAATGGCATTTAGTTTCTATAAGTTAAAAGCATTTATTTCCAAAGTGACATTCTTCCACTTAATAAACATTGCTGGAAATATTTGTGTACTTCAGAAAAAGGATCAGCTCACCTGTATATTATCTAGGAATATTCTCATTTTCATGGGGAATCTTGTTGAGTCTCCTGTACAGAGAAACAGCTTGGTACAGTTTCCAGAGCTGACAAACCCACAGCAATCAAAATTACTTACCTGCTCACTGCTGAAGGCTTGGGCTTGTTGTGGATTTTTAGTTGTTCATTTCTAAGGCATAACTAAGTCAGGTTAGAAACTAAAGCACAACATCCATGGAGCAGCTGCTGTTATATTTCACCTCGAGCCTTGTTTTCCTCAAAAAAAAAAAAAGAAAATTGCTATGCCTAATGATATATTCTACAGTAATTATCATTGTGCACTTTAGCCCCGTTTTTGCTTCATAATCCAAGCAAAGTGACAATGTACAAAACTCATAACCTCATTTTTATTTGTCAGTGAGGGCTTTTATTTGGTGATGAATATTTAGGGGTGATCAGGAAGAGGGGAGGCAAGAAGGACTATTGGGAAGACTATGAAGATGGGAATATTCCTGTGCTTTGTTTATATTAAAAAGGCTAAACTACTGGAGCCAGGCTGGCAGCCCTCAGGCATTGACTTTGTGCCTGTAATTTAATTTCTCTTTCGCTTCATTTAGTTGGGGTATTTGTATTTTTAATTACCCTCGTGGGAAAGTAGACAAGAAATGACTGTATCGCACTGGAAACTTGGCTTTCCTATAAAAACCATTTAATCAGGACTGATGGGAAGAACTTTAGCCCGGATGGAGAACATGAGCTATTTAAAGGGGTAATAAGGATTTGTGTTGGCCTGAATTTCCTGTCAGCGTCTGCAAAAGGAATGTGGGCTGAAAAGTTTAGAGAGATGGCAGCGTTCACATTTTCGGTATCATCTTGCACTGGGAAAACTCTGACACAAAATCTCTCTCTCTGCAGATGATGTCTATCGTAGGAAGCGCTCCGAGAGGCAGTACGAGGCGAGGATGGAGAAGAGTGAAGTTTAGCTGGAACATTACAAGGGGGAGGTCCCAGTGCTTTAATTGCATCAGTGCCAAAGCAGCGTTACTGCCACGTGGAGGGTGGGGGAAGATGTTGGCTCTGCAAGATGAACTGTGATCCACACGTCTGGGTAACATCCTCTCAGATGGCTTTGGCAGTTCTTCCATATCTTTAATATTTTGTATTTAAATCCACAGTGAAAATTTCATTGTATTTGGGCATCCCCCACTAATTTAATGTTTGCTTAGTACTTTCAAATAAACTAAGCTGAGTAAGCAGTTTGGCCAATGCTTTTGTTTGGTTGGTGAAACACCCTTCTTGTGACAAGACTGGTGGGAAAGAAATGTTACCATTGCATCCCCCTCAGCAGAATGGAAACAGTAATTTTTAGTTAGTTTCTGTTGGACTGGCAGAAACTGCTCTGGCATCTGATTTGTTTTCTTTCCAGTGTGGCATAATTTTAACTGGATGAAAAGAGCATGGACTCACTGCTCGGTGTTTGCTTAGCTTGGAAAGCCACCCGTGTGTTCAAGCTCTGCTGCCCGTAAGTGCAGCAACACCCTTTGTTGCTGCTCTGGCAGCGACCTGAGCTCAGCCTGGGGGAAAAGCCTGACAAGTGTACCAGGTACCAGAGCAATGGCAGTCCTGGCAAACCCGAGTCCTGACTGCAGGCTCCTGTGCCCAGAGCAGGAAAGCAGGGCTGGCTGTGTGTCCTGCAGTGACACTGGGGCTCAGGGTGTGGGGGCCTGTTGGTGACTGTGCATCAGGGACTGGTGCAGTGTAATCACTGAAGGTCCTACATTGCTAATTGTTCTATTGCTGAGGGTATGGGTGTGTGCTGAGGGTGCCACAAAGAAGCCGGTTATTAAGGATACAAACCCGAGGGAGTTCATTCCCTTATCTGTGCTCCTGTGCTACCTCCTGACAGCCTCTGAAAGTCTTCAGGCACTGAGGAGGCTGCTCTGATCATGTTGTGGTGCAGGTACTCGAACCACTGTGCTCTGTGTGTTTTGACCGGGCAGCAAGTGAAGCACTCGAGGAAAGCCTCTATTTCAGAAGTAATAAGAACTCTGCCTTTGGTTCCAAGGTAGAGCCCAAGTTCAAAAACTCGTGCACAAGCTGCTTTTTGCAGTCACAGATCATCACACAGAAGTCACTCCTGACTCTAGCAGTACATTAAAGCATAAATAAAAAGCCAGATTTTGAAAACTGCTGAGCTTCAGCTCCATCTGCTTTTAATTCTTGAGCTTTTTGGAACTCTCTTGTGCTTGGTTTCCATAGAACAAACAAGTTTTTCAATATCTGGGTTTTTTTCAAGGAAGAGCCCTGTGCCCCAGTTACTTCTCAGGACTTGGGAGCCTGGTGTGAAAACTTCCCGAGGTGTCCCTGAAGGCACTCCTGTAACAGCAGCAGAGCATTCCACAGACACCAGCGAGCCAAGCTTTTCACTTCAGGCCTTTTGCTTGTTTTGCAGTGACTGTTCCCAGTTGCAGCTGAGAGCTCCAGGCATGTCTGGAAGATCTCTCATGTGTCTCCAGCCAGGGAAACACAAAGAGAGCCAGGCTACAGTCACTCACAAGGAGTCTGGCATCAGGGGCTTCTGTGCCACTGATTTTTGTGACCACTGCAGGAATAAAATCCTTCTGCAAGTTGGCATTGCACCATTTCAGGCAGCACAGATCTGTTGTGACAGAATATGCAGCTTGACATTTAGAAATCTGAGCTGTATTTTCCATTCCACAATGTTTGCTGTTGCTGACCCTTTGGCATTCCTGCATTTTGCCAGTCTCTCACTAACGCTGGAAATAAGAATAGCTACAAGGTCCCATTCCAGAGTTTCAGCCCATTCCGGAACTGAGCACTCTCAGGGATTTAGTATTGATTTTAAGCTACACCCAATTGTCAACAACCACAGTCTTCACTTGGTTTTGCAGTTTTATCCCTGCTGACTCCTAGTTCTGTGCTCTTTGCCTTCCCCAGCAATCTCTGCCTCCCATATCCCTGTTTCCTTCCCATCCTCCATCTGCTGTGGCAAAGGCAAAGCGGAGGAAGCAAGAGCTCTCCTTTGGCCAGCGCTGGGAACACCATGAGGCTGCTCCGTGCTGCAGGAGCGAGCCAGGAACACACTTCCAGTCCTGCTGAGCCCCTGCCAGCTCTGGGGTTGAGCACGTCCTTCCTTCTGCTGGGAGTTCAGCAGCTCCTTCTGCTGGGAGTTCAGCTGGGTTAGCCCAGAGCACAGCTTGGCATCCACCAACAGCTTTGCAGCAGCCACAGCAGGAACTTCTGAGATTCAGCAAAGCATTCCCGCTGAAAGCTTTCCAGACTGTGGGAGCTGGGGCAAGATGGGTACCAAGCATGGAAAACTTCAACTCAGTAAACAGTCATCTGCAAACAAACCGCGATACCCGTGTACAAGCAGTGCTGCTCACCACTCTGGCACTGGAGAGGGGACAATTTCACTGCCAGTCCAGAACGATTCTGTGGAAAGAATGGATCTGTTGATCGTTTGTTTCCCTGTGGCTGTGCACACAAGGATGTTGCTGTCTGCTGAAAAACCCGTGGTGAGCCAGGGAAGAACTAAAAGAAGTTATGGTAAAGGCAGCGTTGGTGTGCCCAGCCTGCAATCCTCCCCGGCACAGGGGGTGGCAGTTCTGTTCAAGCTTTTCAAGAGTACAAAAAGGACAAAAATAGTCATCTGATGTACTGGTGATTTCTTCCTTGGAGCAAAATTTCTCCTGTCTTCAGTGGAGGCAAGTTTTGACTTTGGACTTAATACACAGATCCAGATCTGCACCCCGCACTCTGGCCATGGCCACTCCCAGCTCCTGAGAAAGGGGCAAAAATCTCCAAGAGGCAGGATGGGCTGACTGCTCCCGAGGAACTTCCCAAAATCAGTATTGCATGTTGATGCTTCCCGTCAAGGATGAGGATTAATTATAGTCCTGCCAAAAACCATCCAGTGGAAGCCGAGTTTGGACATCGCCTGTAGAGGCAGTGGCTCAGACTCCATGGACTGACCATCCTTCCCCGTTTGTGTCCCAGGCTGTCGCTGCGCTCAGCTGAGCCTGAGCTGAGCCTCCCTGCTTACACGTGTTGCTGTGCAATTCTGGGCTTTCTCCTCCATTCCTCTTCCCATCTTTCCTTCTGCCTCCTTTAACAGATGTTAATCTGCATGGCCAGGCTCCTTCCCTGGATTTCTGATCCCTTTTGGCACAGGAAGGACTGATCACATCATGCCTCCGAGGCCTGACAGAGACTGGGAATCTCTTGATCTGGGATCACCAGATCCTACTGCACTACAGCAGCTGTCACTTTGTTCCTCTGTATGAAGGTTAAATTAGACTTGCTGGAAAATGCAGTAAGCAAAAGGAACGTGAGGTTTATTTCATTAATCAGAAAATTTCCCAAGTATCAGCAAATCAGATTCCATTCCTGACTCCATGTTCAGAGTGCCTGGCCTTTTTGAAACTCCAGTTTAGTGGTTTTGGCTGACCTTTAGTACCTCAGACTGAGCAAATGTGGAGGATGGTTAGGACTAGTCTCCTCTGGGCAAGTGCAACAGCACATTTTGGAAGGGCAGAAGTTCCTTGAAGCCAGCAGCCTGTGTGACAGGCACCATTTATCCCCCAGATTAAAGACATGGATGCATGGTAATTAAATATAATGCTGTCTGTTCTGGTTTGTTTGTAATTTCTATGTCAGAGGCACCTTGAGAGGTTCCTATCACTTAATTTTTCTTGCAGTTTGTAGAATTGAATTTCTACCTTTGTTTCTAATTTAATTGTGTAAAAGATGCTTTTTCCATTATTACTGATCTGATAAACTCTACTAAACAGCTACACAGAAGACAGTCCTGAACCAAGTCAGCTTCCAGTATGAAATTAAGACTGGCTGTTTATTTTCAAAGCAGTTAATAAGGGGGCATCTGGGACTGACCTGAATCTCATCGTCTCCACTCAGCTGGTTCCTAAGGCATCACATATTTCTCAAGGTTGATGCTTGTCATGGCTCAGTTTCCAGCATCACTGTTCTATCACCTACAGGCAGGTCTCACAATACACAGGACAACAGAAAAAGGGTATTTTACCCCCCACACAAGCACACGTGAACCAAGGACTTGATAAAATCTGGATCAGCAAAATCCAGAATTAACTGAAATAAAATCCTCACAGAAGTCTTAACGGGACACTCAAACCTGGTTAATCCAAAACACTTTGCAAACTATTTTTATTCAAATTAAAAAGACTCAGGTAAACAAAGTGATGGTACATACATGTTATAAACCTGGTCAGCAGCTCAGCCTTCAGGAGTACAAGGTCTAATGAAAAGCCAAGCATGGATAAACCAGGTCTGAGAAACATATGCTGAAAAAAGGTCACCAACATCAACGCCTTGAATTTTTACACAAACAGTAAATTTTCTCATGGAAGGGAAGGACTGAGGAAGAGAACAAACAATTATTAGTTGTCTCCAACTGGTTTATGAAAATACCGGTCCTAGTTGAATCTATTTCCCACTCTCACAGAAGCCAACCATTGCCCACACATACTTTTATTTTAATATGAAAGTTTTGTTTATGCCAGTACAATGAACGGCAGTGAAAAACAGATGAGGGGTTCAAACACCCACAAAGAGAGAGAAAGAGACAGACAGACACGTCTTTTTTTTTTTTTTTCTTTTAAACCAGAGTGAGAAAAGTTTCTTTTGCTGGTTTTGAATTCTAGACTGTAGCCATTATATCCTAAATTCCACTGCAATCAACTGAAATGCCTCCAATAGAGAGAGAGAGAGAGAGACGATTTTGAAATAAATAAGGCTTAAAATAATTGATCAGGGCCAGCCCAGTGGCTTAGTGGTAGTGCTCTGCACTGCCTTGTGGGAGGACCCAGGTTTTGTCTGCACTTCCAATCTCTTGCTCCTGGGCCAGGAAGAGCAGCGAAAGGAGGGATTCAGCTGCTCGGCAGGAGAGAGCCAGTGCTGCACATCTGCTCCTCACTGACCTTCAGATAAATTACACATCTCAGTTATACAGGCTCCACAGGGAGTCCCATCCAGTCCTCAAAAGAAAATAAATAAAACAATAATTTATAATTAAAATCCATCCCAGGTTCTTTGGTGTAATTTTTGTTAATGCTGAGAAGTAGGAGAATCTGGTGGTGTGTTATTAGTACAATCCATGATAGTTCCAAATGCTCAAAAACTAGGATTTGCTGCCTGATTCGCTTCAACGTCCCGTCTTTGTGGCTAAAAACTGCAAAATCTATGGTAACTCAAACACATTTAGAAATGGTACTGTATGTATGGGGGTGGTCTAAGACTACTCAGCTTCTACGTTATTAAATAAAATGGGTCATTTACAAAGGCCAGTAAATATTTCTGTACCGTGGGTGTGCTACTTGTAGAGTTCCAAACTGTCATTTCCCTCCGTGTTGTTTTGCTCCATTTTCCTTCCCATCCATTGCACATCTGACCTAAACTGTCCTTAAGTGCCTATTTGTAATTACAAGGGGGGGTTTTGTGCAATGACTGGAGGTTTGCAATAGGAGAGGGAATAGAATTGGCCAGTAAAATTAAATCATAGCTTATACCTGCAAGAATCACTTCCCTCATTCGTATTAATTACATCAGCAAAACAAACCCCAAGATATCCAGTATTTGAAGAAAAATATTTAACCTCCTGCCAAACATACTGAAAGGAAAATGTTTTGTACTGCTAGACTTTAAAGCTCATTTCCACATGATGAACAACTCTAGCAGTAAATTAAGTGTATCAATAAATCAGTTCTTCTGGGCTGAGTTGCAGTGCCCACATTCCTGCCAACTTTTTTTTTTTTCGAGTTCGTAGAGCTTTCCCAGTTACTTAATGCAATCCAAAAGTATTATTCTTTTTCTAAAATTAAATAAAGGAAAGGATTTACCTTTTAAAAAAAATAACTCTGCAGTCCAAAAGGTTGGTTAGTTATGAGGACAGGTAAGTCTTTAGCAGAAGGCAGCCACAACGCTGAAATTTGGCAAGAAGAGTCAATACCTACTTTACTTAGATTTAAAAAAAAAAAAAAAAAAGAAAAAAACCCCCAAACCCTCAGAAGGCTGCAATATTGCTCTATTTCTCCAACACACTTGGTATGCTGACCTTACACATACCATACCATACAGCAGTATTTCACTTTCAAGTTAAATTAAGCATCAAATTTCACTCAAAGTTGCATTGCAAAACTTTCATTAAGGTCAATGAATACACTTAAAGAAAGCATACAAAAAAATGTCTTACAATGCCCAATCATGAACAGAATACGTGTGAATTTAAGAAAACATCACGTAACATCGCTAACAAAACAACTCAGCTTTTCTCCCCTAAGTTACCTCCCAGGGCCTGAGCTGGTTGCAGGTTCTGTGCTGCCTCTCCCAGCGCAGGCAGAATCACTCAGGGGAGGGCAGGAGCTCCCTCATCCCACTGCTGGGTGTGAGGGGCAGCGCAGAACCCCCGGCGCAGGTCATGGGAGATGAAACATTTCCCCTCGAAGGACATGCCAGCACAGGTATCCTGGGATCGATTTAGGATCACAATGGCTTTGGCTACACAGTTAAAACTGGACAGGACTGGACAACATGAGCGGTCAAGACACCCTTGTCCCGTCCACACGAGCACTTCCACGGCTGCTGGGCCCACTCGGCCTCAGTGTTGACCTGAAATCCAACTTTCCTGAGTGCCAAAGCACCTCTTACCTTCAGCTTCCTTTAAGAGATCCTCCCTGTTCCCATCCGAGCGAGAGTTCTGCTGGAAGTGGCAAGCACACACAAGCACAGGTACACACATTCTTCTAAGATGTAAACTATGACTAATTCACATTCCACTGTATCAATCTGTAAATACTTTGTTTTCCTTTTTTTTTTTTTTATATAAAAACAATGGCATCAGATTCTCAGCAATAAAGTATAAGAAAAATGAATCCTTGACTACACTTAACCAATTATGAAATCGCCTTTCAAACAAAGGGAAACAATATGCAAAAATCTGTGTATTTGATAAAGTCAACTTAATATAACAAAAAGTGAAATATGCTTATTAAAAGTGTCCTTATATAAAAATGGTCTTGCAATGTACAGTAAAATGCAATACAAATTATTGTTGGTTATCTCTTCCCACCCAGTAACTAAACCAGCTATTGTCCCACAGAGCTCCGTGGCGCCGGGAGGGCAGCCCTGCTGTGCCTACACGTGCTCGATGTTGTAGGCCTGGCGGATGTTGAGGGTGTCCCGCAGCATCAAGTCTCGCAGGCGCCACAAGGCATCGGCCATGGTGGTGTGAGCCCCTTTGCTCTTCAGCCAGTGGGAAGGGAGCCGACTCTCCTGCTCCTTGGACAAGTGGACGTCTCGTCTTCGTGCTGGCAAGTCAAGAAATGGTTCTGTTACCCACTGGATTCGATACTCGCTGCAGCTTTTCTAGAAAAAGGCAACTGACTCTACAGCACAGCTTTTGCTCTTAGTGTCTGAGCCCAGAGAATGGAATTAGCTGTGGATGACATACATATTCTCAGTCTGCTGATCTGTCTTTAGGAATTAGTTGCATGTGTATATTTTATTAAGCAAACTGCAGATTTATTCAGCATTTTCTGCAAAAGCAAAATTATTGGTGACAAAGAAGCATGTTCTGGTGGGAACACTGCACCGCGTGTAAGGCCTTACCTGCCAGGGTCTGGTCCCACTTGCTGATGCTGTTTGACTCAGCACTGAGGCCCTCGATGTATTTCAGGTAGGCTTCGGAATGGAGCAGCCTCTGTGTCTTTGGTGGGGGGGAGACGAACATGGGGGTCGTGGGCTGCTGAATGACCGGCGCAGCCGCCGGGCTCTGCCCGGGGTACGGAGGGGGCGCCTGCTGGCCTGGGGGGCCAAGGATTCCTATCTGCAACGACAACACCAGGGAGATCACAGCTGGGGGGACGGCAGGGAGCACCCTAATCTCAGCGTCAGCCTCACACAGGGGAGCCTCAGATAAGGTGATGTGCAAAGGCCTGATAAATGTCCCTGGAGGCGCCCACTTTGTGCATCGCAGTGACCCCTGGCCAGAGAGGGGAACTGCAAGCCAACCACAATCATATTTAACAGGCTTTGTTCGTGTTCTGATCTACATAAACATACTCTGATTATCATCACCATTTATTTTCTCTCCTATTACCCTTAACTTCATCTTTTGCCTCCTTTTTATTTCATGTTTTCTCCAATTTGATCAGGAACCATGTGGTCTGTGAAATGCAGGGTTTAACACTATAATGGAAAAAAAATAGTCAATAAAATTGGAACTGTGCTGAACAGTTCATCTGTATTAATCACTGAGAAGGAACATCTGCTCATCACTGCTACCCAAACTCACACACTCTGAACTGCCAATGAACAGCTGCTCCATCAGTTTATGAAATATGGGAGCAAACAAATTTAAAACAAGCTTTTACCCACTCCTCAACACCTCAGAAAGTGGACAGCACCTTCTGTTCATCACCAAAACATGCAAAGCCTAAATTACCAGCAGTTCAACAGTGTGTGGAAATTACTTGATTTAGTTTAGTAGAAGGAAAGCAAAACAAAACACTGCCTTGATTATACTGCACAAGTTACCTCACACCTGGACAAACCTCATCAGTGTAATAACAACTCGACAATCAAATAGAGACACACACTCAGATTAAAATATTAACTGATTTAAATACACAAGTGTGCATTTCATTTCTGTTCT
The DNA here is from genome assembly GCF_003031625.1 of Empidonax traillii. Lineage (NCBI taxonomy): Eukaryota > Metazoa > Chordata > Aves > Passeriformes > Tyrannidae > Empidonax > Empidonax traillii. Next base: position 458,809 of record NW_020955516.1, read on the forward strand.
CCCTGGGATACAGCCCATGTGCATCCCCACAGGTTTTAACTGGGATTGCTCAAATGCTAATTCAGAGCCCTGGAGCCTCACAAATAACGCAGAAACAACTCACCTGCTGTCCAAAAGGACTTGCTCCTGGTGCTGGAGTGCCTACCATGGGGGACACATTTTGGCCTATAACACCTATATTCCAAAATATAAAATAATTAGTCTTACATCATAACAGTGACAAATATTTCTTTGGTCTTCTATAGTAAGGATTTATACTTTGATATCGCTGCTCACAGTTATTTTGGGCAGATGTACAACATTCAAACACCCCCTTCTCCCCCAACAAAAAACTTCAGAAATTTCTGAATGAAAAAAACCCAAACTAGCGTGATAACTACCAAACACTGATAAATGGCCTGTTGAATTATTTAAATTAGAGAAATGCAAAGTGAATAATTTCTACTTTTCAGGTTTTTTTAAATTACTGAGCAATTGCCTGACTAAATCTTTTTATTTATAATGTGTGCCTTTGGCTTGGCAGGATCTTCCTGTAATCCTTTAAGAAAGGAAATGCTGATCTGCTTTAGCAACGTTTAATATTTCCTTGTGTTCAGTTTCATAAAATAAGTTCACAGCAGGATAAAATTCAAGCCACTGCACAAATTCTGTTAGATCTCAGTGATACAAAACCCAACTTGTAGGTTAAGCTTCAACAGTTTTACACATTTGTAGACTGATGAACATTTGAAATAAATGTCAAAAAAAAATCAAAGGTCTTTGTTTCTCTCAAACATATTGAGACTTTTCTCTCCTGCACAGAGTGCAGCACACCCGTGTCTTACACACAAAAATGGACGGACCTACAGCAATCAGGGAGTTCCTGATATTTTACCTACTGATGCTTTAGTTCTGAAAAAAATTAAAGTTATGTGTGCTGCTGCTTTTTTTCTGCTTGTGCCACTTCTCATGTTCATTAATTAGAAAAGCTGCAAACTAACTATGCTCTTCCTGAGGGTTTAATTTACATTAATCAAACGCATGATTTCTGTCTCGCTGATCGCTAAGGACGTGCCACTGCATTTTGCAGAATCGAGCATATTTCAAATGCATTTTCCACTTGATCACAGCCCCCAGTTTAAATGTATCTGTACCAACAGCACGTCAGAAGTTGGGAAAAACACTGGTAACACAAGTTGTGGAATATGGCACGGATTGGTTTTGGTCCAAAGGGAAGAGGTCTGGAGGAGGGCACCCTCACCCTCCCAGCATCTGAGCACAGTCACCCTCAGCCCACCCCACCCAATTTAGCACTACTTCATGTGTGCTCCTCCCTTCCCAGGCATTATTTTTTCCCTAATCCGTGTCCTCTGGGTTTTAAGCACCATCCATACAGCCTGCTGCAGCGGGAAAAAAACCCTTCAGAGCAATGCATTGTCCTGGATTCACCTCCCACACAGTCGTGGTGGCCGATGTGTGCTGAATGTCAGGGACAGGCTCCCAGACACAGCTGCTGTCCTGCTCCCTCTCCATGACATCGTGAGGAATTATAACTCCAGCCAAGCTGTACATGTAAATACTGATGGGTTTTAAAAATACCAAGCAAGCAAACAAGCAAACAAACAAACAAACAAACAAACAAAAAACCCAACCCAAAATAATTTGCATACAGATAAATGCCTTAACAGAGCTTCTGATAAATACAGTTTGCAAGGGGGCAGAGGGAGGCAAATGAGGTGGTTTTGTTCACAGCTTGTTCAACAGCTGAACAGAGGGATGCACATGTTTTACACAGGCACATGAGTTATCAGAGGTAAAAAGCTGAGAGAATCATCAGGAAACAGGATCAGAGGGCAGATAATATTTTTCCCCCATAATGAGGACACGTTAATGGCATTAACACGGAAAAAACGTTTGTTTCGTTCAGCCTCACTTTTCATCAAAAGTGTGGCAAAAAATAACAAAGGTGTAGTAGAAATGCTCTCAAAAATCAACTGGAAATTTGGCCCCATAGAATACTGAATTCACATTGCCCTCACCTGTCTCCAGTCACTGTTCTGTCAGCAAGGTTTAATCTGAACAGTGTTCTACAATACATCAGTGCCCTGGTGGCCAAGGGGTCTCGGGTGACCAGGTTCATTTCAGTGCAGTCTGGCACTAACACACCGAAAAAGCATCTGGTAAGGCATGAGAGCAATACACTTAATTTACAAGCCCCCTTTAAATAAGAAAAGAAAGAACGGAAGGATGCTTTCAAATGATATCAGGGTATGATAGGATTATTTCAGCTTTTCCCATTTCTGACAAACTCAAGCACAATTATCAAGTTTTTTTGGGCTGAAGCAAAACTCCAGCTGGAGCAGCAGGCAGTTTCTCCAGTAACCTTTCCCCGAGGGTTCACTGGACATGCTGTTCCACCAGCCTTGTGCACACACCTCGTTTTCAGCAGTGTGTGCTGCAGCTGGACAAACCTGCCAAGCCAAGCTGCAGAGAACTCCTGTAAGAACTGGTTAAACGGCAAGTACATGACAATGAAACAAGGAGCAGAATGAGGATGAGGTTCTTACCGGGTGGTGGGATGCCTGGGATGCCTGGCATACCTGGCGGAAGTTGGTGGGGTGGGGGCACCCCTGGGTGAAGTGGCTGCATGCTGCCCATGCTAACAATGCCATCAACTGGGCCCTGCAAAGGTGGCAGCACCGGTGGATAGCCACTTATCATGCCTTGAAGGACACAACAAATTTCAAACATGCATCAATAACATGCAGTATGACCTACACAGTATGACATGCACTATCCACACGCACACACACGCACGCACACACACACAAAAAAAAGCACCTTTAGTACAGCAAGACCACACTACAATTAGTATCTTGCAAAAAAAAAAAAAAAAAAAAAAACAAACTAAAAATTAAAAAAAAAAAAGTTGTAAATGTGAAACACTGCTCTTCTGATGAATTAGTATTTAGTGTATTTGCATGTTCTCTCACGGGGCAGTACACGCTGAATACTCAGGTATGTTAACACAGGGAATAAATTCAGCCACAGTTCAGGGTTACCAAGGCAAGCAGTTTTAATACAGCGGAAAGCTCTGCCATCTGCACACAGGTCACAGACACAACACTGACTCGCCAGCTCCACGCCCAGCCCTGCTCTGGGGGCTGGCTCAGAGGCCACAGACACAAAACCCCAGAGGTTTTTCTGCAGTGCATGTGCAACACTGACACACAGAAGCCCTACAGCATTCACGTACAGTGACGGGTGACTTTGGTTAAACCATCTCCTGGGTGAACTAAGTAACACAAACTGAAACCTGGGTGTGCTGGGCTGCAGGGACTTTAACTCATGGCACTGAGCTGAAGTAAAAGGACTTAAAAAGAGCACCTGCAGCCCCTCACGGATTTCCACTGTCTGTGTTTTCGAGGTGTCTTTATAGGAAAATTAATGACACCGAGAAGACTGTATTGTGCTGCTGCTCATAAATTCAGTTCTCTGCATGTGAGGGAGGATCATTCAGAGCTTTTTCTGGTTTCAGCTCAGATTTGCTGCTATCCATGTGGTGAACCTACACAACATCACTGCACTGTGCTTGTCAGGCCCTGCAATGTGTGAATTAAACACATGCATTGCCAGCTAAGCAAGGAAAGGGGTTGGAAAGACAATGAAAAGATGACAGAGGACAGAAGCAGGTCTAGAGAGATGAGGAAAGTTTAGAAATGCAAATTTGCTGAGGATTCTACAGTCTGTTCCAGGAAACCACCCACTGAGTCTTTGCCACACTCCCTGTAGCTCACAAAAGAAACTTTCAGAAGAGGGATTCCTAGAATAAGACTGGCCAAAAACTCTCACCAGTTCTGACTGAGAACAAAGCTGTCACAAGCTCAGGGTTAAAACAGAACAAAGAGCTCCAAAATACAAACTAAATTTGTCACTTTCTCAGGAAGTTACAAAGGTGAGAAACCTGAAATCCCAAAAAAGGTTTACACTTTCAAAAAAAACCCAAGAAAATAGAGAACTAATCCCTTCAAACCTTCATTTTCCACAGCTCCCCTAGACTGACAGGTTAAATATGCCTTAGGTACCCATTTCAAATATTTGGAACGTCATCTGTACCTCTTTATTAACGCTGAAATCCATATTTCTAATGGAAAAAGTTAAAGAAAAGCCTCCCTGGCATAAAGGGCTTTCACTGCAGCCACTGCCTGGTACTTCCAGTGCACCCTGAGCTGCAGACACATCCTCAGGGCATTTACATGCACTTCTAAAGCTTCAAAACAAAGCCAAAAAACCTCCAAGGAGTCAAACCCATATTTATCCATCATGGAAGCTTATTCCACATTTCCAATTAAAATAACCAACAACTGCCTCTGCCAGTAAAGTTGTCAGCAAACATCCATGAGAAATCAGTTCTTGTAGCTCATTCCATGCAAGAGCAGCCACTCTCTGACCCTGTGTATGAATCACAAACTTTCATTTTAAACTACTAAACATGGGTAAGCTATTTCCAGCTCCCACACCTGGGATCTGTGTGTTTGAAATTACTTGTTCTCCCATTTTTTTACTACAACGTAAGATCAAGTAAACTTTCGTAATATAACCTGAATTTACAAGACACTGAAGCGCTGTGTGCCAAGAGAAACACAACTCAGAAGGCATCCAGACTTCCTGCACCCCTGGGCTATAAAGAAGTTCTGTGAACTTTTGGGATGGAGAAGTTCTCTGCACTAGAGAAAAGCAATCAAATGATGGAGGAGGATGTCAAAGAAGTCCCAGCAGAACAAGATACTTCTAAGTAAGACTTGTGGAAACCAAAAGATGAAAGACTGTGCTTTTCAAATGGGCCACAAAAATAGAAAAGAGTTCAAATAGATCCACTCGACCATCTACTTTAAGGAAGTCCTTCCCAATGCCAAAGTGAAGAGACCTGAATGTGTAACTGCTTGAATAAGATGATGGTCTGAAATGCAGGTTTGCTCTTGAGGAGGCTCCTACAGGAAGGAAGGTGTGTAGTTTGCAGAATGCACATTTTGGGGAAAGTTTTAAGGAAGTGGTAATAACAAGTGTTGCTGCCCATCAACACCTGCCTCCAAAAACTGGCAAAGTGACTCAATGCCAAAAAAACCAATAGCCAAACCAAGGAAACATAACCACAAGAGGATGACGTTTCTACATATCCTAGACTGAAGTAAGTTACTCACAAAAGAGATCAGCACTGGGGAACTCTTTTTTTTTTTTTTTTTTTCCTTTTTCTTAATATATGCACAGTACACACACATAAACATACACCAACTGCAAACAGTTCAGAGGAAAATTATCAAGAACATAGTGGAAAAAAAAGCCAAAAGAAAAATGTAAATCAGTGTAAATAAATGCTTTGTAACCTGGAGATCATGAACCAACTAAAGAATGTGCCTTCAGTTAAAACAACCATGCAGGCTATTTACTGAAAAGGGATTTAGAGACCATGATGAAAAACGCTTCAGGCTGTCAGCTCGAAATATGGCCACAGCCTGTGAGATGAGGAAGAAAAAGAAAAATGACAAAAGAATAATGGAATAATTGGAATGTCTTAAGGGAAAGTTAAAAAGGCCCCCAAACTCAAACCAAAAAAATCCTCCAAATACCCATTTTTACCTACTCGGCACTATTTTGACCTCGACTGAAGCAATTTATTTTAAATAGAAATTGGGGAAGGGAAACAACCTCTCAGGTCACACCTAATTAATTTTCTCACCCACGTATGGCTGATTTCCACACAAGAATCTTCAGTGGACTACATTGTCTTCAGATCTGATCCTGAAAATACTTACTCTGAGCATACTCCCTATGAAACCAAGCCGGATTACAACTGGCAACGAGCACAACACCCAGCAACGGGGACCTCGTGGAAGAGTTCTCCAAGCCCAGTTCTATTCTGAAAAATAACCTGATAAAACCAGCAACGTTGGCATTTTGTCTTTGGTTCTGCAACGGCTCTAGATCCCGATCTGCTCTGCTCACCAGTGCCCAACAGGCAATGCTGTAAAGCTCGTGCTTGGATTTAAAATCTGGGTTAGGGTCTGCTGGCCTCTCACCTTCCTGCCAGGAAAATCCCCGGTAATTCCCCCTCCTGCTTCAGCACTGCCACAGATGCCGCATGCACTAGAAGGCCACTGAGCTCGCTGCCCTCCTGGGCTGAACGGGAGCTCCGCAGAGCAGAGCGAACCAACACGACTGACACCACCAGCACAGGCCCACGGCACAGGCAGGACCCTGCTCCCTGCAGTCTGCACGGGATACTCACTCCTGGAGCAAGTCCCGCTGGACACCAGGCTGCCCTGCACTAGGTATGCTCATCATGAAGAAAGACGGAAGAGTTTTGAGCTTTTTTTTTTTTTCTCTTCCGCAAGAACAACGTGACCCAAGAGAGTGTTCAGAGTTATGAAGGGGGTTGATAAAGTGGATGAGGAAAAAATGGTCATAGCTCCTACGTTTTACCTGCAACGGGTGTCAACTGCTGATTGAGCATTCCCATTGGTGTTGGTGGCGGCACCACCCCCATAAGAGCCCCGACAGGAGTGCCTGCCCGGGGGGAGGAATTCTGCTGCTGTGCTGCTCGCTCTCTCTCCTGCTGCTCAGCAACTTTAGCTGCCCGCTCTGTAAAAGTATTTTAGATTTTCAGTTCTGTTTTGTAACCCAGAGTTTCAAAATATTTATCTGTTCATTAAAAAAAAAAAAAAAAGGACTAGTCAAACACTGGCATTAATTTAGTCAAATATAAAAGTAGAACAGATGAATCTTTCTACACAGCATATGATTTGATTTCATGTGGCTGCAGCTAAGACTTTTAGAGAACCTTCCATGAAAAATATTCCACAAAGCTTTATCTCTTTCTAAAAAAAAAATAAAAAATTAATTAAAATAAATAATAAAATGAAAATTTAAAAAACCAAAAAGTTAAAAGAACAAATTTGATGATAATAAACACCAGTGTTACCAACATGAAGCAGCAGTCCAGCACTAGGCTCGGTCTGCACTAGGAGAACATGGCAAAACATTCCCTGTTTTGACACCACTGGCTCAGCCCAACCAGCTGCAGCCAAGGCCAGCAGCTCTCACACACATCTGCCACCAGCTGCTGTGGGAATTGAGGCACCATGTCTAGCACACAGGCCCTAAAGAACGATGCAAACAGCAGACAGCAGTGCCAGCCAGTGGCCCCTTTATTTCTGGGCTCCCCATTTATTTTATTACTGATGCAGCTGAAAAGTGGTGGCAAAATCGGGGAGCATTTGTAAAGTTTCCCTAGTGTAGATTGGTCCTTAGAGTTTGGAACATAACAAGCAGCAGTTTGATAAACCAAAAATACTTTTCTGTGCCTCTTTCTGTCATTTTCCCCATTTGGTCCCCTTTGAGCTATTTTTGGTTTGGCTGAAGATGTCTAACTCACATTGTGCTGCTCACTGGAGGCCATGTGTGTCCTTTGTACGGTGAATCTGGTCATTATCTCAATCAAGTTTCTCACTGTGACTGCAAGAACAAAAGATCTACTGCAGGGTAATCTGACCAGAGGACAATCTGATATTAAGGGAAGGGCAAAGGGTCATGGGAAGAAGAAAGAAAAAAAAACAAAACAAAACAACAAAACCCAAGCAAACAAAAAAGAAGATATACTGAATGCCCACTCCAGGTGCTTTGGGGACATGCAAGTTCCTGATTTGTTTACTCTGAACGTTGTGTCTGTCTGGCACAATGAGGAACAGCGGATAATGGACGCAGGGAACATCTCCAGCAATTTTTAACAACAGTGAAGGCAGGGCTATGTGTTCTCTTGCAGTTGGTGAAAGATGGGAACTGCCACTAAACCAGCAATGAAGGTCCTCTGTCAAACGAAGGCTAAGAAGAGTTCATCAAGGAGATTAAGTTATGCATGCTGCCAGTGTTACTCACTTTCTCTAGCACATGAGCATCTACCACACATTTCACTCCTCTAGAACCTGCTTGTGCAGCTTCCAGCACTCCTTCCACACACTCCAAGACCCGTTTCATTTCCAAAGGCATTTCCCTCCCTCTTTCCACTTCTGTCACTTCAGGGAGAGAGGACGACGCAGAGAAACCCCTCATTTACTACAGGAACTTAGATGTGATTGAGCACAAAATACACAAGAGGTTTAAAGGTAGATCCTGAAGCAGAACAACGAGACAATCCTCTCCAGAGCACAGAAAGCATTTGGGGAACAGATGAAGCAATTGTTCTGACCCTCACTTACTTCTGGCCAGCCAAAAAAAAAATGGTCAGACAAAAGCAAAAGTTCTGGAGACACTCTGATGAATGAGAAATTACTGTTAAGTGTTCAGCTTTGTCAGACTTCAGAGTGCTGAGGTTTGAAGAAGGACCTGCCCTAGGACAGCACTTAAGTTTCACCTTGCCCTGACTGACACGGAACTAAGAGATGGAACAGCCCTGCCAAAGGGAACCAGAGGAGCTGTCTGGAAGCTCAGCCTGGAACATTCACCTTAACACTCAATACTAAACCCAAATCACTTAGGCCACGACTTGACATCATTCAAACATTTCCAACACATCTCAAGAGACAGGAAAGAGACCTTCTGCTCTGAACAGAGTTCTTCCTTAAAACAGGCCTTTCCCTCACTCCCATGCATTATTGTCTTTATTTAGCCACGCAGGCACTTCTACTGCTAAAAAAACCCCTGAACTAATACTCTGCACACACACCAAGGGAAATTTTCAGTGGGACAAAATGGATCTAAAATGCAAGCTACTTTTCACCAGCAAATGGAAAGGCACTTTTTCACTGAGGTGTCAAACCATGCTCCCTGGTGCACGTCCACACCAGAGAGCACGGGAATTTTGACTCGTCACAATGCAAGGAGTGAAGTTTCTCTCCTTCCACACATGGTAAGCAAACACAGTCTGGATGCTTTGCTGCCCCATCCCAGTGCCTCAAAACCAAAGAGAAGTAAGTCTAGCTCTGGGCAGACACCAGGCCAGGGAAACTGCAGCTTAAAACCCAAAAGCTTTGGAAAATTTTAATTGAGAAGGAAGATTAAAAGGGAAGCACACAGACAATCATTAACACAGTGGACAGACAGTGTCTTCCTGCAGAAATGCTCAGGCTGCTCTAAGTGAGGAAGCAGTGACACGCCAGCCATCCTCCTGCTTAAGGATTAGGCTGCAAGGAGGGATGTGCCAATAAAAAGACACCACGTGCACTGAGAAGGGTGTGAAAGGAAACGACTACAGAAAAAGGTAAGGCCCCAGTACTTGCACAAAGAAAGAGCATTAAACCACTTCCCTTCACAGCACGTGCAAACAAAACCTGCACACAGCGAAGGGCGCTGTGCTACCCTCCAGAACTGCCAAGAGGTGCTACAGAAAATGCAGGAAGAACTGAGGTGGCTGAGAGGGGACAGTGACAGCATGCAAGCTTCCAGCCTGAAGAGAAAAGCTGCCTTTGAGTTATGAGCATGCAGAAAACCTACAAAATCTCATTTGCAAAGAGTTACAACTTAACTGGGCCTTAACTTCCCAGGGTGTTGAAATGTTCCTATCTAAAGTAGCATTTTCTTCCAATAAAATTGCATCAGTACAATAGTTAATATTGTTAATATGGTGTTGACATGCTATTAACCAGGGACATAGCGAGGGATGTTAAGCCAATGTATTTGACTTGGGAAAGGGCCTGCTGTTAAAGATCAACTCTACTTTATTCTAGTCAAGTTGAAACAATGTCCACTATCAGAAGGGAGGGAAGGAATGGAAGGAAAGGAGGGCAGAAAGCAAAGGAGGGAAGAAATGAAAGGAAAGCCGGGAGGGAAGGAAAGGAGGGAAGGAATTGAGGAAAAGAAGGGAGGAGAGGGACAAAAGATCACTCTGAAATATCTCAGGACTATGAAATATTCCTAGGTTTACTTCAGGATATGAAATAACAGAATCAGTTACAACAGTTGATTAACACTGTGACTGAACAACAGGTCATATTTACAGTATAATAACAGATTTGTATCCTTGATTTCTTACTACCAAAGCCTCTTAGGATTCTAAGTACTGTTAATAATGAACTTTTCCCCACTCCACTGTAAGTCTTTCTTACCTGCTGCTACAGCTCTCAAGAGCTTCTTGTCCAAAATTCCCTCAGGTCCTTGTTTAAGGAAACTTTCACAAAACATTTTTCCAACTGATTTCCAGCTCAGGGGCTTCATGTCCCTTTACTTCTAATTTATCCCCATTCTCCTGGTCTCTGGTTAGTTTGGTTATTTGTGGCAAAGACACATTATCAGCTGTGCTCTACATAACTTAAACATGCTCTTTGCTCCTCTTCAGTCACCTCTCCACATGAACTTCTCTTTAAGGTGAGTCCAGAACACAAACATAAATACTTGCTTTCATTAAACCTGTCACCTGAACAACAGCAACGAATGTGTTGAGAAAGTAAAAAAAGGCAGAAAAGAGTTTAGGATCTCAGCTTTTATTTACCTTCGTATTCTGCTTTCTTTGTTGCTTCCAAGTTTCTCCACTCAGTTCCTACAAGCCTGCTGAGCTCTCCAAAGGAGTAGTCTGGGTGCTGAGCTTTAATCACAGCTCTCATCTCGCTGCTAAATAAGATGTACCCACTCATGTTGATCTTCCTTTTGGATCCCTCCTTCTTGGTGCCGCCCTTAACAGACTTGGGAGTGGACTGTGAGAAAAAGCAGTTATGACCACAAGAGTACAAGAGAGAAGGCCAGAAGAGAACAAAAGTAATTGTGTTATGTCACAGATTTCATCCACTTTGCTGTTCAGACGTTGCCCAACATAAGGTGAGTAAAATGTTTTATTTGCCATTGCATATTTTAGGAAAGTGCTGCCCCACTTCCTCCTTGGCCTTTGCAATCCCTACTCTCCCTGGTTCCATCTTCTAAATGCTCCTTAATTTTCCTGCCAGACTTTCCTTTCTCTCAAGAGTTTACCTCTCATTACATCCAGAGCCATTTCTTCCTGAAAGACCCAGAGCCCAGCTTTGCTGATCACCACATCACATTCTTATGTTGATGGGTAACAGAAATAACGCTCCTTTGCTTTTCCCACCACGGATGTTCCTGGTGAGAGCTCTTTGATGCTTTCAGCCCTCAAAAAAAATTAACCTACTCTGACAAGCACTGAGATTCCACAGCTTTTTGAAGGCTCCTTCCACCTGTATTTGTCACTGGAGATCATAATTCACCCACAGTCTGACTGGTAAGACCTACAAATGTATCACCATATCAAAACTCTCAAAAAGCCTTTCTCATACCCCAAATTACAAATCTGTCACATCCTGAAAAGTGTAATTGTTTCCAAACATCTGGTTGGGGGGAAAAAAATAAAGAAAAATAAATTCAACTGTTTTCTTTCTCTCCTGAAATTGTGACCATGTTGCTACTCCTACCTGCCACTTTGTCCCCACACTTCAGCTCTTCTCTCAGCTAAAAACAAAAGGTTCAAAGTGACACCAAGATGCTTAACAAGTCTTGCTCATCAATTTAAGCCAGGCACTGGATTAACTGAGGCCCACTTGTGTGTGATTCCAAGGGCACAAACAATTCCATCCTGGCTTCTCAGATAAGCCCCCACAGGCAGATGGAGAGCTCTCACATCAAAAATGGGGCAATCTAATCATGTATTTCGCCTCTTATACATCTGCAAATAGAGTTTATCAGCTGTTTTAGCCTTTATATTGCTTGCAGCAGTTACAGTAACAGTAATTTAATTTAAAAGCCTCTCCATCAGTTTGGAGGGGCAAACAGGACTTTGAGAAACCACAAGAATTCCAGATTTTCTTCTTGTATTCTCTGCTCTTTTACATCTCCAATGCACCCATTTTTAAATGAACAGAGTCTTTCCCACTGGAGTCAAGACACCTGCACATTCAGGATCAGATGTGTTGAAAGAAGACATGAACCAGGACCCCTTTTATGCCTTTTCTCAGCCATATTGCTAAAGCAAAAAGTGAAGCTGCACATCTTTTTCTTTTTTAGGTTTGACTCCATTCACAGCAAACTGCAGCAGGAGAGCATCACCCACCTATCTGTCAAGCCCCACAATACCACATATTCACTTGTCTGGACTCCTTTTATCCTTAGGTGTTGTAAGACTTTCTTTGCTAGCAGAAGAAAAAATAGTTCAAAAGTTCTGGGGTTTAACAGTTGTTAAATAAAATCCCACTTCTATTTGCAATACTCTGCTGATGAAATTCAGCACATCAAAACAAGAGCAGCCTTGCACTGGGAAGTGCCTTCGGTGGTCTGGCAAAACATCCCTCTGAAACCAAGCAAAAGCTTTCAACTTCAGCAGCTCTTCTTCATTTCCTCCAAAGACAGGGATTGCTGTCCCAGGGTCACATCCACTCTTCTGCTGCCAGTGATGCCGTCACAGTTAATGGCATGGAGAAGGAATTCACGTTGTTAGGTTACAAAAGTGTCTGAAACTCTCTCCATTCCCACTGCCTCTGTAATGCTGGCATTAGCTTGGATGGGGGAGTGTGGGGAGACAGCCAAAGGTTTCATCCAGTTTTTATTTTAGGTGAATTCCCAGTGAAAGCAGTCCCTCCCTCTGCTTTAACATTCATCTGCACAAATTCCAGGGCTTGTGTAAGAAACACAGCAGGAGAGGGAAGGGGATCACAAGGCCCTGTCTGAGCAGCAGTGATGATGCATTTGAGTGGTGCACAACCACACATCATTCCTCTTGGACTTCCTATCCAAGCAGGAATGGCAACTCAACACCAAAAAAGTGATTTTTTTTCCATTTGAGGATGATGCACAGCATTTTCTAAAAATGCAGCAAACCCACAACACTCAAAATGCTGGGTTTTTTCGAAATTTAAGGAAAAGCTGAAAAATGGGCGTTAGGTCAATTAAGAATTACAACTAAACTCTTACATTCCAACTTAAATGTAAAGACCTGATACTTCTGTCACAGAAAAGCTACTAATTCAAAATAACATTAACATGTCAATTAAAAGTGTACCCTAAGCTTTCCTCAACTGAATGACTTCCTTTAAATATATTTTAATGGACTTCAATATTATCACCTGGATATCACATGGGATATGCCAGAGCTGCTTTGTAGACTTTATTCCACAGCTCATAAACCAAAGTATAAATCCATTCTGTGTACATGATAAAATGTTTCTTTTTTCTTTCTTCATTTGGATTGGGGAAAAAAACACAGAATATAAAGGTTTAAAGTTTCCTCAGGGAAAACCCTTACCTGGGGAGGAGTATAAGGCATTATATCCAGGTCACTGGCTAATGGGGCCTGAAGCTGAGGCATAGAAGGTGTTTCAGTCATATCACCTTCCTCTTCTCCCATCTCTTCCATGTCCTCATCACCTCCTTCCAACTCAGCAAACTTTGCTTCCAGTTGTTGAATCTTCTTTTCCAGGAGAGGAGATGGTTCCTTCTGAGGAACTATGGGTTTTCTGGAGGGTGGAGGAAGGAGGCAAAAAAGCAGCTGAGAACACACTCAGGCTTTACAGGAGAAAGCACGCATTTTTGAGGAGAAAACCAACTTTTCTTCATTTATCATTGAACAAAATGGAAACAATGGTGACTTGGGATGTGCCTGTCCTTCCTTTCAGAAATCACTGTGTCTATGGTGTTTTATTTCAGTCACTGGTTAGAAGGATTTATTTTATTTTTTTAAGAGTTAGAAATGGGTTTCAATGCAGCGAGTACTTGATTTCAGCAACAGAAGGCAGTAACATCACATCTTCCTCAGATTTTCCATTTTACTCAAGTAAATTAAAATTTATTATTTTTATTACTATGAGTATTCACCAACTGGAAAGCTATTTGTTACCCATAATGAGGACTTCAGTATTTTAATAGCATCCAAGGGCATTTATGAATCTAATAATGTAATGACTTTTTCTGAAATCAGAAGAAAACATCCAGTGGTATTAAGACCATGAAGAGACTGATGTTACCTGGACTTTTTCCCAAGAGTGTGATTAGTCAAAACTACTCTCCTACAACTATAACTTCTACTTATGTCCTGGGACAGGCTGGGATGGGGTTAATTCTCTGCACAGCAACCCATATGGGGCTGTGCTTTGCACTGGTGAGGTGACAGTGCTGATAACACATCACACTGTAATTACTGTTCAACAGTGCTGGCACATCAGGTCATGAAAAGATCTTTGCCTTTTCCCACTCTGCCCCCCCCCAGCAGGCTTGGGGTGGGCAATAATTTGGGAGCGGGAGCCAAAAAGGATATTCCATATCATAGGACATTGTGCTCAGGCATTAAAGCTGTGGGGAAGGAGGAAGATGGGGGCACATTCAGGGTTATGGTTTTTGTCTTTCCAAGCAACCATTGCAAATGCTGAGGCCCTGCTTTCCAGGAAACAGCTGAACATCTGCCTGCCAATGGAAAGTAGGGAATTAATTCCTTATTTCGCTGCTTTGTTCGTGCCTGTGGCTTTGCTTCACTTCTCAAACTGCCCCTAACTTGAGCCAGGAGTTTTCCCTCCTTTTGCCCTTCAGATTCTCTCCCCCACTGGCTGTGGGGAAGCCAGCAAGTGGCTGGGAGGGGAACTGAGCTGCCAAGCAGAGTCAGACCACCACGATTCAGAAGGGTGCTCAGGTGACCCCCTCATTCCCACCACGGTTTTTACCTAAAATAGTATATCTCATCATCTACAACTTTCGCAGAGAGGGAAAACCTCTTCAGCCCTTTGAATTTCTTCATCTGTTTGTCGCTCTCGTTGTAGCGGCTCTCGCAAAGAAAAACGTCGTTTTCCGAGATTTCTGTTGGTCTGCAGGAGAGGAAGTCTTTGAATGACAGAACGACACACTTTCCTGCAGAAATGAAAGAGCTGGGTAAGAAGGCAGCCACACTCGCAGACTTCCCATAAAAAAGGGGGAAATTCCAGGTTTTTTGTCTGTCCCGCAAGTCTGGAAGATTCCTGGTATTTGGTGCGACTATGGAAAATACACCCATCGACATTTTCATCAAATAATGCCATTCAAAAGAAAGCTTCAGCTACTTCATGCAGCTTTTGGGTTTTTTTAAAGCTCCAGAAAACCCCAGTGGTCTGGTACTACATTTATCACAGCATCAGAATTCCAAAACAAAGTACACACCATCACCTTCTCCAACAAACAAATTTTCAACTTCCTGCTCCTCCCTTCAACTTTCCAGGTAATATGTACTGGAATCATTACATTAATAAGCAAGACTAATGGAGTTTTCTGTTCTCTGGCTGCAGACAATGTTCATTTTGTCATCACATATGTAATTCCCTTACTGTAAGAAAGCTTCCTTAAAGAGAAAATTCTCACTACACGTTCCTAAGACAGGAATGTGCATTAGAAACCCACTGAATCTCTCATCCCTCTCTCTCCCTCAATATGAAAAAACCTACTTGGAATCAAGCCTGTGCATAGCTATCAATCACTTCAGATTGTGCAGGAAAGGGAGTGTCCATTGGATTTAAAGTTGGTAATAATTACCCAAAATGCAAGTCATTGGACAGGTCTCCTCCAAGTTACTCAAAAACACTTCCTTCTTGTAGAACATCTTGGTTGGTTCATGCTCAGTTTCCTCAGGGTGTATGAAGATTGGACCAAAGAAATACGCGGCTCCATCTCGCACCCACATCTTTTCAATCCTGGAAAGAAAGCAAAGCACTGACATAAATGAAAGGCCTTTCCTCCCAAATGAGACAGAAGTGGGGTGTTCAGGAAGGCTGGCAGTGGCAAATGAGAACAGAACAGCCTATTCCATCTGTACAACTGTAGCAGGTTTCTATTAGGCAGCTGAACTTCCACCTCAGTCTATTAAGAGCTTATAACACCACACTCCACTCACAAGGTATTTTTTTCCCCATCCTCTTTTATGCCTTTTGCAACCAGCCTGTCTTTGATCCAAGTTATTTTTACAGCCACAAAGTGCAAATAAAGAGGCTGCACCCACCTTCCCACTCGGGGCCGCACCAGCCCGTGGGATTTTATGAAGACGCAGTCCCCAACCTTCAGCCACATTTCGTTGTAGCAGAGTTGCTCGAAGTAATGGCAACCAGGTTCTCCATTGGACATTTCTACTGGAACATCTTCTTTCTCCTGCAGAAGAACAGGCATTTAGCAACTTGCAGAAGGAGGAAAACCAAGAGTTAATAAAAAGGTGCCTTGTGCTCATAAAAGGCTTTGCTCTTTTATGTTAACAACAGCACGAAAACAGAGCTGTACATGCAAAAGCCTTCAAATTTAACAATGAAACTGCAAAGCCAAAGACACTCTCCATGTCTGTCCCAACCCTTCCTGTTTCATAAAGCTGTCATTTTGCCAGAACAGCAATTTACAGGTCTTTTTTGTTGTAGTGCTTCACAGTTACCTGGCCAAGCCAAGCCTTGTCAGCTTACACTGATGGTTTAAAGCTCAGTAATGTGCATAAGGGGCAAGAACTGAGTATATGGCCAAGACAAAACACATAGAAATTTAATGGCTCAACTCTCATATGCAATAATAAGAACACCCCATG
The DNA here is from genome assembly GCF_003031625.1 of Empidonax traillii. Classification (NCBI taxonomy): domain Eukaryota; kingdom Metazoa; phylum Chordata; class Aves; order Passeriformes; family Tyrannidae; genus Empidonax; species Empidonax traillii. Next base: position 475,295 of record NW_020955516.1, read on the forward strand.
AATTGCTTGCGAATTTATACCATTTGCCCTATTTAATTTCCTACTTTTTGGGAACAACTCGCATTGTGCCTCATTTGATCTTTCAGCCTGGGTTTTTAGAAAGCCAGTGAAAGCTGTCTACCCATGGCATGGAAGGAAAATACCAAGAGATTTCATTCTCTCAGCAGAAGTATCTTTTCTCATGATGTGAATAAATATAATAACACTCACTAGGTGTCCAATTAAAGCCGACAATGTGTGTTCTCAGGTTCTGTTAGAAAACTCAATTTGAGGTCGATTTATTTTATGACTCTTATTTTTTTTCATGGTTCTAAATTTATTCCAGATAAAATTATTTCAATTTAATTGAATTTAATACCTTTACTTAAATTTAGTTGTTTTATTACTCTAAGTACAATAAATAAACCATTTTATCCAGTATGTTGGACAGAAATATTCTTAAGCATTTTGATAATACACTACTTAGTTATCAAGCACAAATAGGTCACAGACAACAGAATAGTATATATTACTTACTGCTGCCTAGCAGTAAGTAAAATACTGACTATTTTACTGAAATGCTACAGAATAAAGCATTTCAGCCTTGTCATGAACTAAAATCAAACTTTTAGTTCTACAGGTTCTTTATGCTTAAGACAAGATTTACACTAAAAGTGTAATTTTCTGAAGTGGTAAAAAAAGCAGAGCTGATGACAGGAAAGAGGCTGTCAAATCTAACAAATATGTACAGTTTATTTTCTGTTGAGTCTATTTATATTTTGTTCGTATTTATTTACCAATGTGTACAATGTGATTTATACCAGAACCACCATGTTTATTTATATGTGACTACGTCTAGACGCCGTGAAACCCAAATCACACTATTTTGTCACTCTTCATTCACCAGCACAATCAATGTTCCTCTTTATTATCCTTACGTACCTTTTCAAGGTGAATGACACTCTCTCCCGCCTTGCTGTCCTCCAGCGTTTCGCTGTGTTTCTCCTCATCCACTTTGTCTGGGTTAGCAAACACAGAAGCAACACGGACCACGGGCAGGGGCACGTCCCGAGGGACGAATCTGACCGAGCTGACGGGCATGGTCCACAGCTTGATCTTTTTGAAGGACTTTGTCTTGGCAGAGTAGCGGGACTCGCACACGTACACATCCTCATCCCGGAAGTTTTCAGGGCACAATTTAAAGTATTCCTGCACAGGGAAGAAAAAATATGAAAGATTTCAGCGATGCCCACGCCCCACAGGCACGCAGTGAACTCTCTCTCGTGTTTCCTGGTTTTTTTCTGTGCTTCTGTCAGCAACCTTTCTGCTGAGCTCTCTTCTTCTGGTTTGACATCTAAGTTTTATTAAAAATAACAAGAAATTCCAAACTTAAAGAAGAAGCTAAATTCAGTGCTGGCTGGCATGCGAGAAGAGTTAGGGCTTATTCATTTACCAAACTGTTGCATGAACAAGTACAAGATCTGGAGCCTGAAACCACCTTTAGGATATTTCTGAGCTTTGACTTGGAAAGAGGACACGATCACCAAGCTGGGGTGATCATAAACATACAGTTCTACAAACCAACCAGCTCAGGGAAACACCATCAGCTGGCTGAACTACGTATCTCATGAAAAAAAGGAAAAATACAAACAGCCCACAGGAGCAAATCCTATTTTATTTAAGTATTAGCAGAACATCTCTATGTCAAAGTGCCCATAGCCCTAAGACAAAATAGCAGAGAACATTATTATTTGCTTAAATAAACGAGTCTGAACAGTCTCTCACCTTGACAAACATGACCACACATTTGCCTAAAATTTTGTTAACAGGAACTTTATTGTAATAGTCACTTTTAAAAACTTCTTTCTCCAAGAATTTTCGTGTTGCGAGATGGAATGTTTCATTTGGTCGGTAAAACCAACAGCCATAGAGCCACTTCTCTCCTTTAAAATAGACAACAACAAAAAAAGATAGAAAGAAAAAAAATGTAAAATTACTTTCTCTAGTGCATTAGCAAGAAAGAACAGAAAGAACAGCTATAGCTTAATTAATTAATCAAATAGCCATGCAGTCATTTATATTGAGAGATCTCTGCTTTGAAACAGGACAATATTTATGAAACTTTTCAGGATTTAAGGAAAGTTTTTAGCTTAAAAAGCCTGCTAATTGTTTTTAACCCAGTAAAACCCAACTCAGAAAAATCAAGGAGGAATTGGTTGTTATTTATAAATCTTGACTTCCAGGCCTTGAAATGGCTTCAAAGTCTACACAACAATCACCTGATTATTTGAAGAACCATGGATCATTACAAAAAGTCCATCCCACTCTGAATCCCATCTCTGGGATGCTTACAATTTGAGGGCAGGTAGAAATAAACACCAAAAAAACCCCATGTGCTGATCCAAGAACTTTCTACTTGTAATATCCTTTGGAAAAAAGCCATTTGGAAACAAGAAAGATACTCACACAGCGTGTGAGTGCACACACATAGTCCTGCAAATAAAATAAATAACATCTACACAGAGGGGAAAGAAAAAAATCAAATGGGAAGCTTAAAATAGTACTAAGAAGTTTCAGCAGGCTGTTTTTCCCCCAGCAAAGACCCCCTTACCAGCTGAATCCTCCCAGAGCCGCTCGATGCAGACGATGTGGGGTTGCAGGTTGGTCTCTGCAGGCTCCACATACACATAATCCCCCACGTGGTACATGCTGTTCTTGAAGCTGCAGTCCTGGCTGTAGGTCCGATGCAAACTGGACAGCCCAGCTGAGCCAGAGGAGTCTTCACTCTTTTCAGCTTCTTGTTTGGAGAAGGGAAGAACAGGTGTTAGCACTGCCACCTTCCCACAGCAGCTGGAATTCCCCGTGTGGAGGCTGGAGCAGCCAGGGTTTATTGCTGCCGACAGGGGTGTTGTGTGGGAGGGTGAGCCATGATAGAAGGATAATTCAAGGACAAAGAGCTAACAGCTCTGCTGCCATCTGTGGAAAGGGGCAACAGGAGGGCTTTACTCATCCCCTTAGATTTGCTCCACAGGAACAGCCAGGAAGTGTGGGATACAAAGGGACTGTGGGATACAAAGGAACTGTGGGATACAAAGGACCTTTGCAGTAGGTTTCTTGCCCTACAAAATAGCGCCAAGCCCCTTCATCTTCACCCTCACAGCAGTCAAATAAAAACACAAATTATTGCTTAAATACCACTTCTTTAGAGGGCTAAAAGCACATGATCATGGACAACACAATCAGCACAAGGTCAGCTGGAACCATCAGTGCTAAGTTTATTGTCAGCAGAAAGCTAAAGCAAAAACCTATTGTTTTCTTTTCTACTGTCCTTGAAATAAGAACACAGGCACTCCAATGCATTCTGATTAAAGAGTTTACATGGGGTTAGTATCTACCTCCATCTCTTTCTTGTGGCTGATAAGGATCAAAATAAATCTCTTGGTGGACAACCAGACTATTGAGGCCCCTTCAGCAGGCAAAGCTGCAGCAACAGCAGAGCCCACACCATGGCCATAGATCCATTTTTCAATTAATATATTTAAAATTATTGAAAAGGAAGCAGCTACCTCTCTTCTCCTCCTCCCTTTTGAGCTTATCCTCCTCTATTTCTTTGGGCAGCTTCTCCTTCTTTTCCTTTTCTACATCGTTGTGAAGATGCTTAGTGGTGTAGCTGAGAGCAGGTGACAGAAGAATCTCTCCATTCTTACACAGCTCATCTCGAATTTTAATAAAGAACTGCTGAAGTTCAACTGCATCCTCATAAATCTCCGAATCAGTCCTGTACAAACACATGGAAATCAGGGCAAAAACAGTTTGTGCAGAGTCAAACAGGAGCCTGAACACTCCCATCAACTGCCACACTGAGTGATCAATCTAAAGAAAGCTTCACTCTGCCAACAGGTTTCTGTGTTTACACATAATAAGCAGCAGCAGAGACTGACAAGTCAAGCATCAATTGCTACTCTGCTGTCAGTTTTCATTATAGTTTACCCAAAACAATATCTTTGTAAACACTAGCCCTGAAACACCAGGAAAATCAAAGGTGTGACCAAGATTACTTTGCCACTGGACCTCAACAATCTGTTGACTTCTGAAAAATTGAGTAATAACAGAATTATTAAAAACTGACTTATTTTAATTACCCATCCTCCCATTAGTAGATGCTTTAATGCAATTTTAGTCACATTTAATGGTGGTGTCTCACCTGTACACCCCCAAATGTGCTACCAAATTCCAATAAAACACTGCAAGAAGTTGCAAGTTTTTGCACAGTTTTACCATAACTCATGTAAGTGTGATTGCTCCAAAAGAATAATTCACTAGTCAAGCAGTCAGTGAACAGCTCCTCTTCCTCATTTTTCAATCTGAAAGTTAGCAGGAACCTGTTTTTTGTGCAGTGTTCCTTCAGAAGACTAGTGACAAAATTGTCTCCTGGCAGACACCTAACTTCGTTTTTAAATGAAAGCAAATGTTCCACTGAAGACCTGACAGAACTTTTGAGATTTAGTCTTCCAAACACCCATATCAAAGAAAGTGAACACCTTAAAAAACTTCAGCCTCTGTCTAACATTAACAGGCAAAACTCACGTGATAAAGGATACCCCAAAAAAATAAGGGTTTGCTCACCTATTCATTCTCCTTGCTCTCTCCAGGACCTCAAACATATTCTCCTGGAACAAATCCAATCTCCTATAGCGATTATTTTCAACATTTTTTCGGATAATATCAAAAGTCAGGGGAGGTTTATTTGGGAAGCTGGGATCCACAGCAGGAATCTCAGCTAAGGAGTCGCTGTAGCATCTGCCCTCATCATCCTGGTGGCTCATAACAGATACAAAAAGGTTGTGGATGAGTTCTTGAATTAGCAAAGTGACATTGGGCACATGAGAATCCTCATCTCCTTCTATTTCTCTCCGAGTTTCAAGCAGAACTTTGTGCAGGACCAGGGCATCTTTGTAGATCAAAGACTCGGGCTCGTTGTACGTGCAGGCGTTGTTGAACATCATCACGAAGTCCTCCACCATGGAGTCGATATCCTGGTACTTATTTGCCATCATGTGGCTCCTGATCTTTTCCATGTCCACGGGTTTTTTGATGGTCACGTAATAGTCCGGGAGCTCGGAGCGGGAGGGCAGCCTGAGGAAGATGGCGCTGAGGCGCCGGCCGCGCTTGTCCGTGTAGTTCTTCACCGCCTCGTACACCTCGTTCAGCTTCTGCTGCATGGGAGTCATGTACTTCGATTTTTTGGGAGAAATGCCACTTTTTCTACCTAACATGAGCAAATAGAAATAAAATAAAAAAAAAATAAAATTACAGAACGGAGAACTTGGACACTTCTTCGTGCATCTCCTTTCCGCTGGAGAATCGCTTATTGAAGAAACCCTTCATGGTATGAACAACGTATTAATATTGGTTTTAAATGTTATTTTTGGCAAACACAGAATGATATGCCACCCACACCATATGGGGTCTACCTGGCAAACGCCTCTTCAGCACGGAAAACAGCTTTTCCTACCTGATGTTATTAACAAACTCCTCTAAACTCAAGTTTGGTCTTACCAGCCCTCCAGGAATTTCTCTCTACAGATGTTAAAAAGTCCAGTCATCACAAGGGGTTTGCTATCACTAAAATTAGGTATTCTAAATATTATCAGATTCCTTCATGGCACGTTTGTGCCAAATTACAGAGGATTATTGTAGGTACAATGTAAAATTAAGCCTCCCATGGGATTACCAATCAGATTAGCTTTCTGATGAATTCTGGATCTCCCTGCACAGACTGCCTGTGAGTTCTCTACACCTGTACCTTACTTTAGAGCTGCACATTTAATTTTTAAGAGGACTGTGTGCAGTTACTTTCTTTAAGCCTTTCTGTGCAGTCCTACCCTTCTCAGGTTGCTAAATTGTGAATACCTATGAAAGGGACCTAAGATTTGAGCAGTAACAAATCTCATTATTAAGGGCAACAGCTCTAAGAACTGACACGGGAAACTTCAATTCCGTGTTTTTCATGGCTTTCAATAATATTCCAAATAAAGCTCACCCCTTTTTATCATTCTGTGGAAATCCCAGACATTTAACCAGGGAAATTGAGCTTTGCTCAGTTTGAGAAGCACCTGACTTGTGAGCCATGCCTGTAGTCATTCTGAGTGCTAATGAAGTGTGACTGAGCACACAATGCACCATCTAACATTTGGGTAACACTGCATGACTAAATCCCACCCTTTCCAGCCATTCCTCAGAACACACTACACGCACCAACTTCATTCCATTTCCTATGCAGATCAACACACCATTGCTGTCATAAGTTTGAAAATATAACTCTACTTTGCAGGTGCAGCACGTGTTCATTGAAAAAGGAAGATCTGTTCATCTGTGTGGTTTCTGAAGTGTCGAAATGAGACAAAGCAGTGCACAAGGTTTTCTTACTTAGCTTTAGTTTAGGGGATGCCACGTCATCATCTTCAGCCAAAGGTCCCAGCTCTTTCCTTTTCTCTTTAAGGATCTTTTCCAGCATATGGGCATCATTGTACACCTATTAATCAGTAAAGTAATCAGAAACCAACCAAAACAAGGTGTACTGTGTTTAGACTAGTTTAGAACTAGAAACATTTAAATGTTAAGTCTGGAAAAGCTGAAAGCAAAACTGAGTATTTTATTCAAGGTGTACATTTGAGAAATAAGCCCTGCTTTTTAACTGACTTATGTAGGTAAGTAGAACCGATGAACACCATCTAAATCAGGGAGCTAAAATTCTTGAATAAATTATCCAATTCAGCTGCATTTCTATTCCAAAGACTACAAAATGGCAGGGTGCAGCTGTCCTACAAACTTCCTCATCAAGCCCAAGAGCAATCAAAGACCTCTTGAACTACTGTGATTCCCTCAAGATACAAAGGACCAGAACAATCCTCCTGGGTCTTCCAATCCAATTCCAGAGAAGGCAACCTCACCATAAAGTCCTGTACAGCACCAGCTCCTGTTCCTCACTAGAAACAGATTTTCCTTAGATTCCCTACCACCACCCTGTTCCACAACACCACACCTGCTGCCTGAGAAACATCACAATCCAGACACAGCCTACAATATATCTGCAAATGAAAACCATATTCCTTTCAGGCCCATTTTGCTGGGGTAAACAAATCAGCTCTTCTAGTCTGACCTCCCACACCCTCCACACCCATGAAAACACAGCTGGCTTCTTTCTAAGACCTCCCCTCCCAGAGGTCCCGAGAGCTTCTATTTTAGTTCAGTAATCGATTCCAACACATAATGTGAGTAACAGTCAAAGCTAAACCATCCTAATGTGACTTCTACATCTGCAGAGGAGCAGAGAGGTGTGAGGGCTGAGCCCAGGCAGTACCTGGGAGCCCTCCTCGTTGTAATGCCTCGCGTTGCGGAACATGAGCTTCATGTCCTCGATCATGGCCTCCTCCGCCGCGTACTTGTCGTTGCGGATGTTGTGCTCGATCATCTTCAGGTCCATTGGCTCCAGGATGATTTTGTAATAGTCTGGATAGTCCTTTTTGGATGGCTTGACCATAAACAGGTCACAGAGCCGCCTGCCCGTGCCCGGCTCTCGCGCTTCCAGCACCGCGTTGTACAAGATCTTCATCCGCTGCTTTCGGATGTTCTTCTTACTGTGAGGTCAAGGAGGGGGACGAAAGGGAAAAGAATAAATGTCAGAGGCTCTTCTCCTCCCTTCCAGCATTCATATCAAAATGACACTGTCCTCTGCCATGAAAAAACAGCCTGAAGGACCTAAACACACACACAAGAAGTTCAACAAGAATTTGCAAACAGTGACAGCGTCACAATCATCAGGCTGTACAGGAACAGGAAACTACTGCCAATTACGATTTTTCTCTCATTGACCCTCAGGGTTCTACAGAATAAAGCAGATCTCTTGTTTTCAGAAGTGCAAAGGCCAAAAGAAGCTCTAAAGCACTTTCCAGCTGCAGAGAAAACAGACCAGTCAGGAGCAGGCACCTGAATCCAAGACCTCAAGATCCAGAGCAAACAGGGAAAAAAATCCTCCAGCCAGTATCTTCACAACTACCTCTGCTGAATACAGAATATCAAAGACTTGAGCTATTTTTTCTCAGGGTAATTCTGTACCTTCTTCAGTATCAGATAAAAGAAAAAAAGGACATCAAGAATGTAGCAAAAGGAATTACTTAAATATCTATCAACCCTAGACAAATGAAGTTAGAAGTCAGCAAAGCTCATCAAAATTCAAAATTTATCTTTTATAGGTTAAAGACTTATTTTTTCTGCATTAATGTCACTGCTGTAAAATGCTGCTTAGCAGCAGATGAGCAATGCCAGAACACAGACATGCTGCCAAATTCCCCAGTTTAACATGTTTCCAAGTTTTAACATTCGGTTCCACAGAAGCAGGTAAAGCAAAACCCAAGCAGAAACACGAAAAGGCCTGCCAATAACTCAAGATTCAGGTCATGCATCTGACACATAAAAGGGGACATTCAAAGAACTTTCTTCTGTGCAACTGTTATTTTCCCAATGGGGTGAATTTTGCATGGGGTATTAGTTTCCTTTTTCAGCAACACTTTGGAATTCCCTGCAGTGCTTCCCTTGTGCCATGAGCAGCATTTACAATCTTCCTTTCCTTCCTACCATTCAGCAAGTGAAATGGATAACGAGTATTGAACTGACAACATCAAAAGCATTTCCAGGTTCTCTTCAGACATTATTTTGATTTCCCTTTACCTGTGAACACAACTTTTTTTCTCTTTTACTGTTCACAGATGACAAGGCCTGACAGATTTTTTTCTTTCAAGCATTTCAGTATTGCCTCACCCCAGCTGATCAAAAGCAACATGGGGTTAAAAGGACACCAAGGGCAACGTGACTTGCTTGATTAGGTAAATACTTCTCTTTGAGCCCAAAGATCACAAACCCAGCAATTTTTCCAATTTGTTCCTTCCTGATTCCTTGGTACTGTGGTCTGTCTTACCTTTCCACTACACTTCTTCTTCCCAGCATCTCTAGACTCTACCACCTCCCAAATCATGTTCCCATTTTCTCTCTGCAGATTTTCCATGAGTGTACATTGCTGCTCTTACTTGATTGTTCCTCAGCGACTCTTTGCTGATGCTCTGTTTCATTCCCTTCCTCCCCCCACAACTGCTGATACTTTGACAAAACAAATGAAAGCAGAAATATTTGCAGAGCAATAGTCTAAACTTAAAAAAAGTATTCAACTACGGTTTTAACTTTAATTATATTCCAAAATTGCCACCCAAACTACATAAATAGTCATACAGTGGAGAAGCAGTAGAATAGAAGCAGTAAGTGCTAACAACCTCTGAAGATATTCCACTCACCAGACTAAAAAAACACCACCAAAAGCCCAAATAAAAATTCTGAAATCCACTGACAGATTCACCTAACTCAGTGTAACTAGTGTCCATGCCATTTACTGAAGTGATGGTGACAATTTTCAGCTAATAGGCCAAAATAGGATAACAGAGTCAGAAAATAGTTTTAATTAGAATCAACACTTAATTAAAAGTTTCTCAAAATTACAAATCCTTACACAAAAGGTAAAAACCACAGCTCAGTATTTTCTTTAGCAAATAAAAGCTGCAGTGATGTCATGGTCTGCAGGAACTACAGGAGCACAAACCTTTTCCTTTTTGAGCTTCCAGTGTCAGATGTAGCTGAAGAAATCATACTGTCCCCATCCTCAATGTCATCTCTCCGAGCGAGCTCCTTCTTCTTTGCCTGAAAAAAACCCAAAGCCTTGAGGCCAAACTCACTGCTGGACACTTGCAGAGCAGCGTCAAACATCCGAACAGGGCAGATGCACAAAGACAGATGCAACAGGTTCTGAGACTAAGCCAGCAGCCAAATATTTCCAGTGATTTATTTAAGGGAAGTTGGCTGACATAAAATAGCAGTACAGCTCTTTCTAACTGTCAGAACAACTTTTGAGGAATCAATTTGCAAACAGTGCCATTTCAGACTGCAGCACTCAGCTGGAACCCTTAATGAAATCTGAAGGGCTTTAGCATCATCCAATTACACGCAAATACTAAAATAACCCCCACATGATCAATTTTCTCTCGACTTAATGGGGTTAAGAGTCATAGGAAAGAATAAACTGACCAGCAGAAATCACAGGAGGCAGCAGGTGTGCTGAACAAAACTCACTCCAGGATTCTCTTCATTCCCACACCTCCCCCTCAGCAAGAAAATACTCCTGCAAGCACAGGTCTAGCTAAAAATTAGTTTGGAAAAATATTCATTAGAGAAATTAACAGACATGTGAAGTTCTATCCTTTTGACTCCCCATACCTGCATAACCTGCTGCATTTTCAGGACTCTTTTATAGATGGCAGAATTGGGAACATTGTAGCGCTTGGCATTTTCAAACATCAAATTCAGATCAGCCTCCAGCTGATCTAAAGTTTCATATTCATGGTTCTTCAGCTTGGTCCTGCCAAAGAGAAACACCAATCAGATATTTCACAAGTTACACAGTACAAAACAGTTTTTTAACTTATTCATTTTCACAACAAATCAATACCCAAAGAGCTCCAATTACAGGAACGTGTTTTTCCTGATGTTCCAGTAACATCTTCCAATTCAACTACATCAGGGGAACACATCTCCCCCTAAAGGATGGTTTCAGTGATTTTGGAAGTTGTGGAGATTGAAGGCTTGTTTTCATACTCAGGTGAGATGTTACAGATGAGGCAGCAGCACAACCTGCTGGGACCACTCCAGTACCCTCAGCCCTGTCCTGAGGCCCTGGGTACGATGCCAGGTCAGCTCAGCACGGACACAAACACCACATCAATCCCACTCACGTTCAGGGAGACCCAAAAGTGTCCAGCACCTCTCATGTTACCCCCTCCAATTTTTCCCTTCTCTTAAAAGAGCTCCTGGTTGTTGACTGGTGCAACTTGCAAAGTGTACATCATGTGAAAACAGTTAGAAGAGCACTAACAACAACAAAAAAGTCAGTTTTCATATGCTAAACACAGGAACCAGTGCACAGTTTGCCAAAATCTTAATGTGTTTTCTTGTATTTCCTTGCATATGTGCTGGAAGTTCTTTTTTTAAACCTTCCAACGCTTCACTGCACACAGCAGAAAATATTAATCTACAACAACACAAACCCCAAAGCCCACTCATCCTCCTCCACAGCTCCCTCTCCCCCTGCCTGCCTGGCACATCCACCACTTACACACCTTCAGACCCACTCTGGGTTCCACAGCACCTGGCTGAAGGTGAACCTGCCTGATGGAGCATCATCACATCATCACCACCACAACACCAATTTAATACAAAATCTTTTAGTCCCAAGCTTGTGTCTCCCAGTGTTTGTTTATCCCAACAATCAAGGTGCAGGCCAGCTGACTGTAAACAAACCACCTGCAATCACAGCTGTGCTCATCAGAGGCTCCACAACTAAAGGAAAAATCCAGACTAAAAAATCCATATGGTTTGGAAGGACTGACAACTGCCAACCACAGCTGTGAAGAATGAAAAATGCCCAGGACAGGATCATTTCTGTGCCTGTCTGTCTGCAAAGAACCTCCTCCCTCACTATCCCCTTCACTGCATCAGCAAACAACAGGATGATTAATGAAGAGGGTTATTCACAGAAGTGCTTTGAACAGATTTAATTCCACTCAAACTCCAGTATTGTGACTTTTCTGGAATCAGAGTATAAAATGCAGCTTCAAAATTAATTTTTAACGACCCATCTGACCAATCTTGGAAGGAAAGGATTTTATAAACTTCGCTTTAGTCACCAAAGTGAGGTTAAAATTAACCAAATAGGTCTACAGAAAGTCACTGCCAACATAATGCAAATTAAATTTATATACTAGAAACTATGAGAAATTTCTGACAAATGATTGACAGTGACATAACTGTACCTCAAAACATGACTAAAACTTGGAACAATAACCTTTTAAATGAAATTATGTTTGCGAAGACAGTTTAAAAGGTAGGCTACAGTTTCATAAGGCCACTAAGCCCAGAACAACACTGGCATAACATTTAATTTGGTCAAAATCAGAAGAGTAATTAAAAAAAAAAAAAAAAAGTAGTAAGCTGGCACTCATCTCCCTAAAAGGCCTGTTGGAAACTCCTCAGCCCTTCCAGGTGGAATATCTGAAAGAACTGATGATGAGAGAGATGCTCTCTCCACTTAATCAAAAGATGCATCTTATTAGACACACACTGTGCCTAAAAATTTCCTACAGAAACAATTCAAATCATGGCTAAAAACAGTTATGTAACTCATTTTCTTTTCTTCAGAAATTGTGGAGTGCTGGTCCTGCTTCTTCAGGGAACATTAACAAAGAATGTGTGGGATGAAAAAAGGCATTTGACAAATGTCCTGCTGAGGATGACAGTCTTATAAATAGACTGGGAACATTGTTTACTTGAACCTGTGATGTTGTAAAGGCCTTTTGTACAATAGGCACTGAAAGTACTTGTTAAGGTGGGAAAACTGGATATGCAGACAGAAGATTTAAAATTATGCAATAGTCAACAAATATTAAGTGACAAAAGGAATGAAAGAACTGCAAAATTTCAGATATAGTGAAAAATTACAGTGTATTCTAAATACTAGAGACATCATTGTCTCTGTAGAGAACATTTTTCTGATTGGCTCATTCATAAATTAAGCAAACAGAAATACAGAAGTTCTCTATAAACCCTCCAGACTTTAACCCAGGCAGCAGCTCCATTACTTCAAGGTAAGTTCCACTCCTTCCTTTACCATCTTACTAAAACTGGATAAATTAAATGGCAAAATATGTTTGACCAGGTGATGACATTCACTATAAGCTCTACTCAAGTAATTAATAACTAATTAATAACTAATCCAAAAGCAAAAAGAACCCCCAACGAATCTCACCTTTTTGGAAGAACCTCAGCACACCCCAGTGCAGGGTAATGTACCATTTACATTCCTGTGTGGCAGATCATTAATCAAAAAGTGGCACATTCATTAGGAATATGCATTTTAATGCCCCAGACAGCAGATGTCACACAAACCCAACCGTGTTTCACACTGGATCCCTGCACATTTTTAAACCACAACTATAACCCCGGTTTTCCGGAGCACAAGACACCAGGATGTGCCAATGAATGTACCAATTCCTCCCTGGCACACCTTCCTCCTCTGCTATAAAAGAGCCCGACCCACCTGCCTTAGGGATAGCACTTCCTAATGCTGTAAAATCTAACAAGGAGCACAGTTCCCGTGTCCTGGGTACTGAACACATTCCCCTGCATCATTTCCCAACTATTCCTGTGGTTATTTGTCATTTCAGAATGACTTTTCCCCGGCAAAGTGTTTGCAAAGTGACCTCCACACCAGGCACTTTTACCACATGTAAAAGTCATGGCCTTCCCAGCTTCCTGCCTTTCTTTTTAAGTAGGATTTTCTTGCCCTGTTTGAGGCAGGAATTCTCACCAGTGTGTGAAGGGAATGAAGAGGGAGCCAGGCTCACCTCAGCTGTGCCCACTGACTGGGCAAGAGGTGAGAGGAACAAATGGAAACATTGGAAATCTCAGCTGAACACAAGTGGGTTTTACTATCAGGGTGGAGGATGTGGAGCCTCCACCTGTGGAGACACCCAGAACCTCACTGGGCACCCAGCTCTGGGTGACTCAGCCACAGCTGGGTGCTCTCCCTTCCAGCCTCTGCTATTCTGGGACTCTGTAAAGAGCAAGTCAGGAGGAAATTAGGAAACAACTAAAGCCATCAGCAGGACTCCCTCCCATATCCAGGAAGAACAGCTGGGGATCAGCACTCAGCTCAAACGACCGAGGTTCACAACACTCCTGAAGAGACTGAGAGGCTGGGATAGGTCAAATGTACACCTCATTAAACCAAAACATACTCACATGCTCCCTCTGGAAATTATGTATTATTTTTAAGTCTTTTCCCTGCATTTATCACACACAAAACCCCCTGAAATCCATGACTAGCTGTAAAATTTGCAGCAGCCACACATTTCCCAGCTTACTCTGGAAGGACAGCTTAGGCACCAGATGCCAAAGCCAAACAGACAGGAGACAGGAAGGGTAGGCTTGACTCCAACTCCTTCAATTTTTCACTGGGACACTCAACTTTTTCTGTCCCCATCTGGGAACAGAAGATATGCTCTTCACATGTACATCTCATAAAAACCACAGACCCACAAACCCCAAAAAAACACCACCACAAAAAAAACCCCAATCCTTCCACCCCTAGTGAGTGGCAGTACAGCCATGCCAGCTTCAGTTCTCCCTGCAACACATCATTTAAGGGCACACAGGCACGAAGCAAGGCTTTTCAGGTATAGCAAGAAGTGAAGATTCCATGGTAATTTAAAAAACAGCTGAATTTCAGAATCAGCAGAAAGAAGTTGGACTACTAGAAACACTGTTCTCTGACTTGTGAGCCTCAAACACTATTTCTATGAAGCCTGTCTGTCTCTTTTTATTTTCTAAGCTCTCAGGCAACAAGTCAAGTCATTTTTCTCCACAGTTCTTCATGCACTGGCATGGAATTCCTGTACTGCTCATACTGCAATCTGCCTACGCTGTAAGGAAAGCAGAAATGCAGCTGCCTCTCCATGGCAAGTTATTTGTTCTATCACTGATAGCAAGGATATTTTTAATGGAAAAGTCTCTCCCAATTAAATCTGTTGATACGTTATTTGAGCCAATACTTTTAAGTACATCCAGACAAAAAGCTCCCTGACAACTGTCAATGATTCTTCTCAATTTCTACCTTTTTTTTTTTTTTTCTCATCAAGTAAATTTTGTGCTTCGTTCAAGGCAAGACATTTCCTTTGCCAAGCCAACAGCTGTGCTAAGACATAAGAAAAAATGCTTGAGAGCCACTGATGGACAAGATAACCAGTGTGGCAGCTCCAAAACCGCTCCCCAGCACATGCAAAACACCCTCCAACAAATTAAAACAAAAAGCAGCTTTGTTAGCTTCTGATTTAATGAAGACACTGCTTAATCAACAATTACACCAAGTCCAGCAGATCATATTATGGTATAAACACAACTTACAGACCTCTGTTTTAAAAGCACAGGAACAGTGGAAGGGTTCAGCACTCCCCAACTGAGGATGAAGGACCAGCACTCCTGAGGTGTAGCTCTGGCAGTGACTGGAGCCCCAGAGGCACCCAAGGCTGGTCAGCACCATCAAAGACTCTTAATGGTGCTCAGGACCCTGAGCATCCATCACATCAGCCTATCCTGGGCCACTAAAGAACGACATTGCTCACTTCTCTTCACTCAGGGTTTTAATCTGACACCTGTGCTCTGGCAGCTGATGAACCTTCCATGGTTCACAGGTTTATAAATGGTGAACTGCTTATTTCAGTCCAGAACAGCTACACCATGAATGAAGATAATTATTCTCCACAGTCACACCGTGACCCGGACAAAAGGAATGTAATTGCAACTATCTACAGTTCACATTGCTGAAGAATATTAATTTCAAACACATGGCAGTAAGAGGTAATCAAGCCATCACAGTCAAGGAAAGAGAAAAATGGGGGGTTTGCAGAAGCTTTCACCTCTGCTGCAAGGGTGGCCTTCAGAATTATTGATATGGCAGCTTTCAGGCCCATTACAAATGAAACTCCACAGAAAATAAACCCAACAGCAGCCACCTATAAAAGATGATCAAAGGACTGATGCAGAGTGAGTTGAAACAAGCAGCAATCAGGAGAGGAAAGATGGTGCACATAATGCATTAGGCAATGACAGCCTGACCACAGCAGAGGACTCTGCAGAGAAAATGTAGTTTGTATTCTGTTTTCTTACCTGATCTGCTGCAATGAAATGGGTGTTTTAATTTGCTGATAATAATCCGGATATTTTTTCTTGGAGGGCAAGTGGAAAAAGGGTTCAGAGATGAGCTGGCCCTGATTATTTCGGCAACTCCTGACGGTGTCGTAAAGCTGATAAAGAGGATTAGAGGTGTCCATGAAGGAGGTGATGCTCTCAGCTTCAGACTCCCCCTCCTCATAGCGAGCAGCAGCTGCACAGAGACAAAGGGAAAATGGCAAACTCAGCAGGACAATCTGAGGGGGTTTTTTGGTGGCTAAAGGTCTGAACTAGAAGAAAAGGCAGTTCCTCAGCGGAGGTTGTTCAGCCACTCTGTGGCAGTCAGGTCCATACCTCTGAAAAGGGCACAACAAATGTATCTAATGAGCCTCAAACTGACAAAAAAAAAAGGCACTTTTTATCTAGGTATTACAGTCTTTAGACCTTATTAATCACAGCTCAATACAAAATTGTGAAGTTTAGCAGAAAAAACCTGACACTAAAGCCCGAAGGTACACTCTAATATATGCAGCAAATGAAGAAGAAATAAATATATGATCATACAATTAGCATAAAATTCATGTGTAAATTTTATAGCAAACTTTTTTAGTTATCTTGCTTCAGGATTAGGATGAATGAAAGAAATGCTATGAGGAGCTAATATTTACTGCACATAGAATAAGAGAAACGTTACACGGGCAAGGAATGAAAAAATGCTGGTCGTAAAAGGCCAATCCTTCCACGCTTCTCAGTAACACCAACAGTGTAATTTGTACCTTGCAGACAGGCATAACTTGAAGTCTTCATGGTTTTGCACATGCTGGAGTTAAATTATTCACCCTCCTCCCCTCTCTGATGAGCTGGTTTGAAGGAAAGCATGCAGATGAGACCCTGGGTAATTCAGTCACGCAAACACAGCTCTCTGATGCTCATCCCAAGTCTCCAGCTGGCATTTTCACTATTGCTCAGGAGAGGCTGGCACTGTTCCAAGCTCTCCATCCACGTTCAGTAAAGACATACAGGAATGATGGCAAAGCCAGGGGACATTCAGACTGTGACAACACAGCCCTGTCATCTGCCTTGTGTCAGGGTGACACTGCAGACCTGTGTCAGGGCAGCACATGTGGGACCTACCAGAGCACTCAAAGCTAAAACACCAAGAGGCATCAGCTGATGTGCAAACATGTAATCATAGAATCACAGAACATGCCATGTTGGAGGGGACCCACAAGGATCAGGGAGTCCAACTTCTGGCCCTGGACAGGACCAGCCTCAGGAGTCACACCATGTAATGAAGATGGACAGAGAAACTCAGGCAGAAACAAAACACAGGAGGCAGCACAGTGTTTGCCTCTACCTGACTGTGCAGATGGGTGCTCACAGTCAAGAGACCGCTGTCAGATCAAGTTTCAAAAACAGATTATGATTTAGTTTACTCAAACAATTTGTTTTGTTTACTCCAACTGCTCAATTCTGAGTGCTCCAGCAAAATGGAAGAAACAGAATAGGAAAGGCAGAATAACTTGGTTTTATGAAGGAGAAAAAAATAAGGAACCAGTGGAGTATTTTGCTGTACTCTGATATGTGGCAGCCAGCTACAAAGCAGTTCAATACCCTAAGTGAGAAAGGTACTTCCTTTGTATTAAAAGTGGAACACAAGGCATTCCCTAAAGAAAAAAATCTTAGTAAATGAAAGAGGCACTATAGGGAAGGTGTTTATGTAATACTGTAATACAGTCATTACCATTTTCATTATGTGTATGTTCTTTAAAAAAGATGAGTCAAACATTACACATTCTTACACATGCAGAAAATAAGTGTTCTCCTAGTATGAAACCTGTTATCTTAAGAACCAAAGAAGAATGTATTTCCAGACCAGAACACAGAAAAAAATATTATTTTTGGCATGGAACAAACAACCTACTGGAATGCTGTACACTCTTTCATATGCAGAAGCACCAGGTCCCATATCCCCAGCAAGCAGATGGTGGCAGAGGAGAGTTATTTCCCTTCCAGTTATCTCCTACTTCCTTTTCATGCTGCTGTTACCACAACTACAGTTGGCAGATACAGCAAAAAAACCCTCAAAAACCTAACCATAAAGTGTATGCCATTCAACAGTCCCCAAAAAAATGCATTTCCTGCTGTTCCCTCCATACCACGGTGCCTGTCTCCTAGTGCAGGGGTGGTTTCATAGTGGAAAAGAAAAATCAGGAAGCCATTCAATTTACAGCTGGAACTGAGCCTTGTTATCAGATTTAAATGCATTTATCACATATGTGTGCTCTGGCTCAATGATGGGGCACAGAGAGGGCAGAGAGATGGGAGAGCACTTGAATGTACAGAAAAGAAAATCAGTCTTTACTCAGTGAGTGATTTTGTCTCCTCTGTGGTCCCAAAGCACCTGAACAACAACGAATGCTCCAAGTCAAACTGCAGATAGTTGTTAGTAAAACCAACAGCAGCATCCAGCCTTAAAACATCTCTAAATGATACAGTAATAAATAAAATATCTCTGTTCACAAAATTAAATACATATTAATAGGTAACACATGATGACCAGCTGTGCCTGCCTTTACAGACTTCGAATGAAGAGCAAGGGAGCTGCAGGAGCTGCTCACATCCCAGTACACTGGAGCTGGCAATCTTCTACAAGCTCCCTCACCCCAAGACATCATCTGCAACTGTGAGGATAAACTCTCATTTGGAAGCAGATGTTTCTCATTGCTCAGGCAACTGCTACAGCCAAGGGAGCTCATAAAGATTCAGTTCTCTGTATCAAGGAGAAAGTTGTGTTTATGTTCACTCATGCAGCCCAGCTCTCATTTACTTTAACTGAAAGCATAGGGATGTCCAAGTCCTATGCTGGAGGGACAGAAAACATTAAGGGTGACAGGTCTCCCAAAAAAATTGACTTTTCTTCCCAGGTGAATGCAATAGGGACAGGAGAGCTTCAACAACAGCAAGGTAAAAGTCTCAGATGCAGAGAGAGGCCCCATGAACACGCCAATAATGTCCAGAGTAAAGGTGGCACCTGAAAGTCGTTAAATCACTCCAAGGATTTAAATCACAAAGGTGTAAAAAGCTACACATTTTTACAGAATTACAATTTGCAAAAAGTGACAGGCAGCAATCACACTGAACCCAGCTAATGAATACTCCTCACACCCCCCAGAAAGCAGCTGATCTGAAGCAGTAACTCAGCTCTAGGCTTGCAGCAAGATCTAAAATCTAAAAAGGTTCTACAGCATATCCACCCACTGGAAAACAGTGGGGAGTACAGCTAAATTACCAGGTGTGAAATAAATGCCCCAAAAATATATATTGAAGGGATGCATAATTCAACTTCCACGCAGAAATAACGTACACAAAAAAATAAAACTACAATATATGTACAAAAACAGTTGTAGCACTGTCAGTCCTTTACTGCACAAACACCCAATGCCTTTTCCAGTATCTCCTGTTCCATATTAGAAGGAATAAAAAATAGCAAGTTTTCCTAAAGTTTGGGTAAGCATAGTTGGAAACACACACAAAATTCAAAACGTGCCAGCAAGTTTGGTCTACCCTTGTGATTCAACTGAATTACTGAGTGCAAAATATTTTTGAAATAAATATATTTGAATGTATCAGGAGCCCTGTAGATGTGCTTATTCTGAACATTTTAATTAAAGAAAATAGAGAAACTACATTTCAGTTCCTACCTGCCAAAGCTGCATCCTCATCACTTTCGGATCCATATTGCAGTGCCATGGTTATTGCTGATAAACGATCCCCTTGGGCTGATCTTTTGTTACTATGAAAAAGTAAAGGAAAAAATTAATTAAAAAAATGGGAAAAAAAAAAAAAAGGTTATCATGTTTTAAGAACTGGTCCATCAAACAAGTCAGAAAACTGAGCTCCAGCCTGCTGTCTTCTATTTTGTGTACTTGAGTATTTGATTAATTGGGATTTGATTAACTGGGAGAAAATGGATGGCAAGTTATTTGATGCTGGTTTATATGCATTTGTCTCCAGGAAGGAACTCAGCATGCTCTAAGCTATATATACTGCCTCCCCCCATTCCCTATCCCCACCTCAGGCATTTTCAGCACACACTGTGCCTGTACATGAAGCACCTTCTTGTGTTTCCTGCGTGGAGTAAATCGGTGTCCACACTGGCTCCGGTCCCACAAACACTTCCTCAGTGTCCCTCCCTGCCCCTCATCTGTCCCAAACCCAGGGCACAGCATTTCACACCCACACTACAGGCTGTGCCTCACATTCTCTGCCTCCTTACCAGGCCCACGGCACCTCTAGGGCTCAGCCTTGTCCTGGGGGAGCAAAGTGAAGCCTGGGCAAGAGCAGACGGGTCACTGTGGTGCGTGTGCAGGTCCCCCACTTCCCAAAATATACCTTCTTGTCTTTTGATGTACACACAGATAGCATTCCCTCAGTCTAGGGGCCATCCCTCTAAACATCTGTCCATGACTCTGGGCTCCACCTGCCCCTGCAGTCCCTCGGGGCAGGAGCTGCTGAGTGGTGCTGAGCTGCTGCTGCTGCAGCCACTTCTGGTTCTGTCAGAGCTGCATTTTTGCCTCCTTTCATCAGAAGTCCTTCTTCACTGACCTGGTGATTTTTATTGGAACACCACTGACATGGCAGGTAAGTCCACACCTTGATCACAAGCCCATCTATGTTGCACCTCTTCCCCGATGGTGCCACGGGCCCACGGAGCTGTAAGTAATTCACCTTTACACTGCCGGTCCAGACCCACCTGAGCCACTCCAGCCCCAGCACCCTCACCCACCCACTGGCTGCTCTGCTGTTCTCCAGTGGCCCAGCTCTTGGGTACGTGACTATCTACATGCTGTCCTTTCACAGCCTGGTTCTCTATCTGAGCAACAACATCTTGCCCTAACTGAGCAGCCCAGGTGGTTTCACCTCTGTGCTGCCAGTTGTGATTGCTGCAGCCCCACAGAGCATTTACCACCGTCCAGCAGTCAGTGTGGATGAAGTACTGGACATTCCTCTCACTCAGCAATAACTAAAACATCAGTGTGTTATCAACATTATTCTCATCCTAATCCAAAGCACAGCACTGGACCAGGTACAAGGAAGAGAATTAACCCTGTCTCAAAACCAGGACAGCTGCTGAAAGTGCCACCAAGATGTACAGATGCCCAGTTCCTTGAAGATCCCCTGTGTTCAGCCACAGCTCCAGAGCACACAGCCAGGGAATTAGCCAGGAGCAGCACTGTTCCAGGACAATAACCCAGAGACTGACCAGGAGACTTCTGCTAGGTACCAAAATTCTCAGCTGATGACTAAAAGAACAGAGTAGAAAGCCTCCAGCCCACTCAGGAAGTTTGCCATAAATGCATCCCATTGCATGCAAAACTTCCATCTTACAGGCTTCATTGGTTTCCACCATCCACCTCTTAATTATTTAGTCCTTACTACTATTTCTTTTTAGTCTCCAAATATATTTTTTCTAGGTTTACAGCACATTTCCACAGTTTTTTTGCCTTCCTTATTTTGTAATGGAGCTTAGCATGCTGTTCCTCTAACAGAACAGCATTTCTGAGGAAATGACTGCATACAGAGCATTTCACAACAGGTGCTTCGAAACGTTAAATATAATACCAAATATGGAAGAGTGACTACAGCAAAGCAACTTATTAAATCACACTTAATAGATATTTGACTGATATATTTGAATCTCAGAAGTATCTGAGTCAATAGTGAAGGGCACTCTCAACAGCAACAACAAAAACCCAACCAAACATAACGTGGTATTTCCACATGACGACAGCCCAGCTTTTCCTCCAAGTGCACAATTTACTTACCGATAATATTTGTTAGAAGAATTTCTCTCATCCCCAACACTGCCTTTACCCTGTGAGGAAGGACCTGTCAGCTTGGAAGCAGCCAAATTTGATGCAGTCCTTAAGGCAGAAGAGACAAGCCAAGGAAAGGGGGAGGGAAAAAAAAAAACAGGCCCACCTTAGACCCATGAAAAGATGCAGCAAAGGAAAAAGCTTTTCACAGAATCACTTTGGTAGATCAGCCAAAAAGTCCAGAGACAGGTGTGTTTTGAAGCTGAAAGTTAATAATACTGGGATTCATCCAGTGCTCCAGCATTAATGTGGATTTTGCTTATAAAGGCAGAGGAGGGTTTACCTCAAGCATTAATAGCTGTACACACAGCTCAGCCTAAATAGCAGTGGAAGCAGCCAACAAAATGTTCCTCAGCACCCAGATAAAGCTCATCATACAGGTCCAGTCGGGATGGATTGAGTTTTAAAGTCACTGTCAAGTTGGTTGACAGGGCATACTGCCAAGCAAATGAATTTTGATTTAAGGGAGGACAGTTAAATGCACCCACGAAGAGCAGTTCAGCACGACAAAGGAGACAATGAGCTCGGCAGTAAAAAACATGACTTTTGACACAGGGGCAACATACAGAACTCAGGTTAGTAGCACTGTGGTGAATTTGAGTTTGATCCATCAATGACAAAGAATAACAGATGTAAATTGCGAAGAAAAATACAGGAAATGACCTTGAAGTGAGTTTATGAGGGAATTTTACCAAAATCAGCAACAGGTAAAGGAGAACTCCTCTTTAAGACAATTAAACATTTGGGAATTTAAATGAAAAATAATGATTTTGTGAAGCTGATTCAGGACAAAACCAAAAAAGAATAATGGTTCAATTAAAAAAAAAAAAGCAACCAGTGAAATACAGAAGAGCAGGTCTGGTTTCCACGATACTTTTACTCTCATCTCCATTTTTTTTGCATGCAGCCCAATGTTAATGCAGCCTCTTTCAGGCCTTCTTTTTTTTCCCCCAAGTTAGAGAAACAAAGAAGGGAGCTGTCAATGATTCTGACAGATGACTTCAGGATTTCTACTGAGAACACAGCACATGACAAAACATCCAGAATAAGGGAGCTGAGAAGTGGAAATGGGTTGGCAGTGCAAGAGAGGAATTCAACTAACAAATATCAGTGTGATTTATCTGTCATCCCTTCTTATACGATCAGATTTATTTTGAAGAAAAATGGTTAAGCCTTAAAATTAAATATGACACCCTGAGCTTCATCAGTGGCCAATACAGTGAGAAAAATAAAATCAAATCACAATTTAAATAGAAAACCTCAATGTCTTTATGTAATTCTGTTACTGCAAAGCAAACATGTATGTTCAGTGTCTGTACAATCAAGGTCTTCTGGCACTACATACACTTTTAAGAAGGAAAATTACTAAAATATATGTCAGGAATTATTCCCTAACAGTATTTCTGCTTTTATATTTTTATAAAAGTCCAACAGTGATTCACCCAACCATGGGAAGGAAGCTGATGCTGAACAAACCAACCAGAAAAACCACCTCTCAAAATACCAAACAGCAAAAATCAATCAGGTCACTTCCACTTCTTTCACACATAACAATCCCAGGCAACACTTCTAATACTGACACCACCCACACACAAAAAAATTTTAAACTACCTTTCAGGTAAGTAAGGGAGCAGTTAAATAAGGGTTTCCAGTTGTAGCATACAGACCTTTGCAGGAAATGACAGCAGCTGTTTTCCAGCACCAGAAACCAGTAAACAGCTCAAATACATAAAGATATTCCACCTTGCAAGAGTTTCACAACTCCCTGAATGACTTGCAAGACTTGAGTTTACTTTTTTTCATATAAATGACAAGGCTCATATTGGCTAACTGACTTTTGATGCTACTCATAAGTAAAAAGTTTATACAAGAAGCAATCTAATTGCATTTCAGATGAGAAACATTTATAATGGTCCTGTTCCTAGATTTTTGCCCCTACCTAATTAACTGTGAGCTCTTATGTTTCAGCTCCTAATAAGCCTGAAGAATATCCAGCATTTTCCATCAAACAAAGCCCCTTGTTCCTTACTATTCCTGTTGTGTTACTGACTTATAACCACGTGGTGGAAGTTGGCCACAGTTTAAGTTATAAAAGGGCCAGTGACAATATTTTCTATAATCCAGCACATCATAGAAATATTTCACCACAGAAGTTAATTCAGTGAAAAGGCTTCCTTCCAAAACCTGTATTTATAACTTGGCAAACAACAATAAACTGAGTTTTCAAGCAATTATTTCCCACGATATTCTCCACAGCAAAATTGAGGGAATGTCTAGAGAGGTGTTTAGATGAGATTACAGAAAGAACTCTTTATTTGCAGTACCTGATTCGCAGACTTGACTTGGCCAACTCACTGTGTTCAATTTCAGCCTTTTTCATGTTAAATATCTTTTTAATAGCATTTGCATCCTGTCAATTAAAAGAGTTTTTTTGTTTAATGCTGAAAGTGAAGAACGTTATAATCAGGTATATCCATCTATCTAGAAATCTAAAACAAAAATGAAGGTGTTTTTACACTTAGATATAAAACAATTTTGCATGAGCAATGAAGCAAAAGAACAAAGTCTGCCTGAAATACACCCACACTAATTTTACAGTGGCCTTAAAAAACTGAATAGAACAGCTGAGCAGCTTAGAGCTGGTTTTTTGTCATATAGTTAAAAAAAAAATCTACAATTTGCAAATATACAAAAATACCACTGAGAACTAAACAGGAAAAATAATATCTGTGCCTTTGCAATCAAAAATTTCCCACCAGCACCGAAGTTGACAATGCCTGTTCCCTCTCATTCTACACCCAGGGACTGCATTCCAAGAGTACCAGCTCACAAAATGGGGATGACAGTTCTGAGTGGGGTTACAAGTGTGAGTAATCCCACCAGGAACTGAAACTACAGCCCAAACACAAGGGCAGTTGGGAAAGTCCAAGACCCACTTCCATAACAGTGCTCTACATGCACAAGGGCTCTTGCAAAATGCCCTTCAAACCAGAGCACACAAAGGAACCCTTTGCCACTGCCAATTCTCACTTGCAGAGTACATGGAGACAGCAAAGTGACAGTCTGAGCATGAGATGCTGCTGAACTAGGTATGGAAAAGACAGGAGGTGCAATGTGGTCACAAAAACATGGCTAAAAGGGAGAGGATCTTTGGGCAATAATTTTAAGATCTGTGGGCTCCTTTCTTATTGCGTAATAATCTGGACATAGCTGGAAAACAAAAACAATTCGGGTATTCCCATGAACTTGTCACAAAGCCATTGTTCTCCCAGCTCACAGAACAAAGGAGGCAGGACTCTGCTTTTGGAGCTTATGATGCCAACCACAGACAGACAGTTCCTGCAGTGTGCAAAGATGTCCCAGCTCAGCACTGCCCCTGACACCTGAAATTGTCGTTTCAGCCACTTTGACTTCAACCACAAGAACAGGGATCCTCCACTCGGCCAAAGGAGTCACATCATTCATATCCCAAGATAAAATTTAACTGGGAAAAATCATGTAACTCAAAAAAAAAAGTTGTATATACCCCAATTCTACTAAAAGCAATATAAAAAAGAAAAAGCCACTAATAGATGTTTTTCAAAAAATGCAAAGAGTCTTGGGAGCCTTATGCTAAAGATTCATTTATGGCTCAATCAGCAAAGAAAGCAGTAACAATCTGAACTCAAACTTTGAATTGAAACCAACCTTGAATACTTGTGATCCAGGCTCGTTGTAGGTTTTGGCATTCTTTGCCAGAAGATCTATATCCTTGGCCATGGCATGAATGCTTTTGTAGGTTCCATTCTACACAACAAAAACCAGGACTGGTTAAAGTGGCAACATTCAGACAGCATCTGAACTAAGTCAACAGTGAAAAGCAAAGGGAATTCATATAGAATAAAGGTAATGTTTACAGGAAAATGATAATGTATTTATAAAGAGGACAGATAAGTATCTGGAAAAAGTAATAAAAAAAAAAAGTAACACACACAGGCTAAGTCCTTATAAAGCTTATGAATGCTACGTAAAAGACTGAAAAAATACTTAATAGACCATATTATCTTAATTTGGAAGAGTTCTGACAAAATGCTGTTTTATCTTTATTCTCTAGCTCAATTACTCTATGTCCTTTCCCTGACTACTACACAAAATGCTAAAATTACAGAACAATATTTCAAATTACTGGGGAAGTAAGATGGAAAATGCAACAGTACAAACCATCTATTTATAGCAGTAGAACAAAAGGAGGTGATGATAATGCATGACCAAGCCCCAGTACTTCAGTGTTTCACATCGGCAGCACTTGCCAAGGAACTGCTTTAAACCACTGAACATCAAGGGACCCAAAATATTCTGGCCCAGTGCCAGCCCACCAGAGTTTACAAGGCTTGATCTTCCACACAGCTACTTCTCCTAACCCAGGACAGACCATTAAATCAGCACAGTGTGCAGATTTTTTAACAGCAGGAGCAAAACACATTCCCTTCCCCACCACCCTGAGCTTCTAACAATTTTAGGATGCTCACTGTTACACGGGTCTGATATATTAATATATGTTCATGCTGTACCTGTATCCTTTGGGCAATAGTTTTGAGATCTATGGGTTCCTTTATTATTGCATAATAATCTGGATATTGCTGGAAAACAAGAATGAGTTTTGTATTACTATAAAGAGTCACAAAGCTGTGGTTCTAACAGCTCACAGAAGGAGAACTGCAGATCAGGACAGTGTAAACTTCACAAACAGGGCACGAGGTTTCAATTTGGACAAGCCAGGTCATAAGGCTTATACTTAATAGACCATACTATCTTAATTTGGAAGAGTTCTGACAAAATCTGTTTTATCACACACAAGGAATTGTAATTCATCAACAACCTGACCTAAAGGACCAGTTCTGACTGAAAGTCAAACACATGGTGATGGTCTTCAGAGTGTTTATTCTGCTGGTTAAAACTTTTTCACCACAGAACAGTGGAATCAGACATATTTTAAAAAATTAAAAACTCTGCATCAAAAAAAAAAACCAGCAACAGTTCAGGTAACTAACATCACAACAATGTTACTGAAATACTCACCACTTTGGAGGGAAGTTTCTGGAACAGTTCACTTATGAGGCGCCCTGATGGGTTTGTGGCAACAGCTATAGCTTCAAGAAGCTGTTCGAGAATTTCCTTCAGGTAACCTGGAGATGACTAATGTAAGAAATGAAGTCACAAGAAGTTCTAATAGCAGCCACAGTGGAATGCTTCAAATTGCACTGATATACAGGAATTGACAGTTCAAACACAGAAAAAAAAACAGCTACAAAACATGGATGCAACTTTTGAAGACAAGATCGTTTATGTGTTTAAGGAAAACAGGACAGCAAACTTTAATTTCAGGTTTACACTGCAGACTGTCAGACACACATCAGACTGTCAATGAAAACGTGAATCCCAACATCACACAGCCCACACAAGCCCAAATTCCTCTCATCCTATCTGGCTCATAAACCCCTCCAGGAACAGCTGCACTAACTGAATGGGACACTTGCTGGAAAATGATGTCATCAGATGGAAGGCTTGCCTGCAACAAGGCTCAGTGTTGGCACAGTATCAAGAACACATCATATTATTTCAGCTGAACCAGAACCAGGCTTTATCCATACCAGAAAACTTCAGTGCTTTTTTTTTTTGCTATGCAGAATAAAACAAACACTCAGTGCTTGCATAAAAAATACCCTTTGGGGCACAATTTAATGATGAAAATACTACTCAGAGCTTTTTCACTCTCTCAGACTCAGCTGACACACACAGCCATGGCCTCCCCCACCTGCAGCTGCCATGCCCACACTTACCAATTCCGAATTTGCTTGATTGTCGTGCCCTTCCTCATCATCATCTTCCTCCTCAGCGTCACCTTTCTGCACAAACTCGTTTTTTGTGCGCAGGTAGAGCTCCCACAGCTTGCAGGCAGCTTTGTACTCAGGAGAATCGGGCTGCAAAACCAAACCAAACATTCTAGGCACGATTCAGATCAGGACATTTATAAATTCTTTGTTGAAAGGTATTAAATGCAGTTAGTAAGCAACAGAAAACCTGGGAAGTTCCTGCTTCACTCATTCCTCAACAAAGAAGTTAAGAATCACAATAAGCACTAGAAAATACAACCCCCATCACTGCAAAGCATCTAAGTCTTCAGGAAACTTTTAGCAATAAAATTACCTGGACTGAGGCTTGGACAAGCCCATTAGATGAATCTGGAGAAATCACTAAGCTTTGCTGAAGCACATCATCACCAGTAGTTAAGACAGAGGGAGTAACAGTTAAAAATGTGATTTAAGCCAATACTGCTGCCACTGTGTGGTACTTAAAAATTAACTTCTCCAGAAGACTGCCAATAAACTTGCCAATATCTCTGAGAGCACTGCAATGATTTACACTCAGCATTAACTGGGAAATTCTAACAAACCTGACAACGTGCTCCCAGCTTGGTACACCTCCAGCTGCATGTTTTGGAAGAGCTAAAAGAATTACTCAGAAAATTACCCTCTGTTAAGTACAGATTTGGTAGTGGCAGGCAAGCACGTGCCTGTTAACATCACTGCTTCAGAACACCACCCAGAACAAAGAGAGCTTTTCAACTCATGTATTTTTCTTTCCCTTTCCTCTGTCATTTAAGCTCTATTTCAAGAACTCCTGCTGATATGTCACCTTATTACTGCTGATTACACCCTTCTTACTTCACTCTCTCAGCCTCTGACAGCTTGCAACACAAATGAGAAACCAGCATGAGAACTGCTCTTAATCTTAAATATCCTCAGCACGAGAGCAGGTGTTGGTTACGAGGAGCACATTTTAAGGCTGTTCTGCTCCATATAATTACTCCTTCTGTATTAATGCAAGGTGCTCACAAGTGTGAGGCTTGAACTGTGATGCCAAAACCCCAAAGGTTCCCGTTCTGCTCCAGCACTGCCAATAAAAGCCCTGCTGCGGTAAAGCCCTTGGCAATGGCTCCCTGGCCCTGGTTCACACGTGCCATGGTGTGTGGGTAAGGGAGAAGAGGAGAAAAGGTTATGTTTGTGTGCCACCCCTCCAGCTCACAACTCCAGAATTATATCCAGAAACTTCAGCATTCCTTCATCTCAGAATAATGGCCACCTGTTTCTATTCTACATTCAGGATTTTTATGATGCAGTCATAATTCTAAATCCCCTACTCTGTAGGCAAAGGCAGCACACGTTCTGTAAAACTCTGATCATTCTTTCCTGTCACCAGGTCCTTCTCCCTCACACATAAACCCATTCATGTTGGCTTTTCATGGTCAGTGCCTTGCAAAGCTCCAGGAGCACACACTGAATTTGCAAATCTTTGTAGTTTTTCCACTGGAAGCAGAATGTACAAATGCATTAATCCATAAACCTGTTTTTCAAAAAGCTACACACACACACATTAGCAAAACACACCCTGCTTTTCTGAATGCCACCTGGTTATGCCTGCTGGGTTATTCAGAAATCATTTCAGACCATCTCCAAAGTCAAAGACACATGAAAGAGAATATCAGAGGGTTTGGATTTGCTGTATCAGCTCAGTCACTACATATAATCTCACGGCTTTATGGATTTAAAGTAGCCTTTCATTAAAAAAGATAAATCCATTTTTTCCCACTTCCTTATGAAAACTGCAATGAAACCCATCAACATGTAAAATAAAACAAACACACAGTTTGGGGGAATGGCCAGGGGGTTGCACCCTTGATGAAATCCATTGTCATGTGCACTCACAATTTATGATCGTTGACCAAGACAATCAATGTGCCTTTTTTCACTTTAGTAAGTGGCAAATGGGAGAGAAGGATTCAACACTCCTACTGGATGCTTGCTGTTATGTATAAACATTTTCTTTGGGGGGAAAAAAATTAATCTTTTTTTATTTCAAAAGGTTAAATGGTCTGTGTTGTAAAATGAGAAGGCTTTGACAGAAACCAAGGAAGAATTTGAACATATCTTTACTCCTTTCACAATGAATTTGAGCCTTACAAGTATTTTCCTCACCTTATAGTAAGCCTTTGCATTGTTGAAGAGAAGCTGGAAATCAGCAGTCAGCACGTTCACATCATCATATTCCTCCATCTTTAGCTTTTGTTGGATTTTCATTAAATCAATTGGCTGAGAAACCACTTCATAATAATCTGGCTGATTCCTGTTGCAATGACAAAAACAGGCATTATAATCCAAGAGGAAAACCAAAACCACAGCACTAAAGCTTGTACATGTCTGTGACTAAATAAAGTTCCAATGCATTTTTGTTCCAGCTAAAAGATCTGCACAGTGGTCCATCAGTCAGCTTACTTTATATATGCCCTGTTATCATCCTCAATTTTCTGAGCTTGAGATGAAATTCAGTCTCTTACTTATCTACTGCATTTTTCAAGGGTCACCTCTATTAACCTCTCCAAGATATGCCCCAAGTGTTACATTCCACCACTTATGTACAATATTTTCTAATCAAAGGCAGAGATGTCTCGGGAAGGTGCCACAAAAAACATTTTAAATTAATTCAGTGGCTTTTTTGCCTGGAAAAGGGCACTAATGTTAGCACGTCCAATTCAATAATGAGATCAAATACGTGGATCAAACACTGGTGTGAAACTATGACAAATGTAGCTTAGATTTTGCACAAATTAATGCTGAAGTATTTCTCAATTTCCACCTTCCTCCCTGATTCCCTCTCAGGTTCGAGGCCTCACCTTCGCTTCGGTGCCCTGATGAAGAGCTCGCAGAGGAGCCTGCCCTGCTCATCCTTGTAATCTCGGATGGTGTTGTAGAGCTCATGGCAAACAGCAATCTGAAATGCAGCAGCAATGAAGTCATGAGAAAGGAGAACGTTTTAAGGAGGCAACAAACCAAACCCTGCTTGAAAAGTTTAAGACAAGCTGCCAATGCCCAGCTCTCAAGCAGAAGTGAGATGTGACTGGAGCACCCTGACAAGTATGCCAGGTATGCACAATTTTCATTTATCTTTTGGACCCAGGGAGCTTTATTTCAATGCTAATTCTAAGTAAGACACCCAACATGTAAATGAATTCAGTACAATTCTCTCCAAATTACAGCCATCTAGGAAAACTACAGGGGTTCTTCTGCCCTGCAATTAATTGCCATCAGACTGCTAACTCAGAGGCATCACAGAAGCTTTGTACACTTGAGCAATCACTGCCTGTGCCATTCCCCACTTATCCTCTCTGCATCTGCTGTGCAGACACAGCTCTCAACTCCCGCAAATTATGATTCCAGCTCCTTCCCCAACATCCTTCCATCTGCTAAAATCATCAGCAGAAAAAGAAAAGCAGCAAAAGTGGAACAGGAAAGAAAAAGATGAGACCAGGGGGACAAGACCAAACCAAAGCTGAGTGAGATCCGAAACAAAGCTCAGCCGAGGCAGGAACAGATTGAGAACCGGTGCATGGTTACATATGGTCACCCACTTCACAATCCCAGACAGGAGACAGTATTCCCAAGGAAAAAAAGGTGGATAATAAGAAGGTACTAACAGGATCTACAGTTGGGAGATTGGAAAGTCTCCTCCTTTTCCTGCTTGGGCCTGGTGTGTTTGTGGAGTGATGGGCATCGTCGAAGTCTCCTCCGCTGACGCTGCTGGAAGGCGAGGTAGCTCTTCGCCTCTTGGAACCCATGGAATCCAACTTCTTCTATAATGAAGAGACATGTTCTGAAACTCGTGACACTGCACCCACACCCTCCAGGAGGGCTCTGGAGGAGTTATACATGTTTGTTGTACACTACAGGTCAGTTAAACCACAGATCTAAACATCAGCTTTGGGAAAATTCCCAAGAACAAAGGGAAGTCAAAATGCTCCCATAGTTTTATAGTCACCAATGGCAGCAAGGTCAAAAACTCTCAGGGTCACAGTGATGGGATGAATTTAGCAGCTCTTACCAGAATATGTTCTTAAACTATCTGAATTTTGATACCCCATCCCATGCATGGTAACTAAGCAAGTACCACTGTTTTCACCAAAAAAGCTGTACAGAAACACATGCTCAGTTGTGGTGTGAAAGCACATCATCCCATGTCAGACTAAAAAAAAAAACCAAAACAAAACAAAAACCAGACCAACAACACAAAAATGTAGGCAAACAGGCAAAACCAGGAAGAAAACAGATTACAAATGAAAATGGCTACTGAATACCTTGTGTTACAGTCAAGTGGAAAAAAAGGTCTGGACTGTCCTGCGCCCTCCCACTCCCACTTTATGTGTAGGATGAATGGCTCAATCACTGAGAAGCAGAAAAAGCCACCTCCTCTTTCAGCCATAGCTTTCCATTTACCAACACAGTGACAAAAGAACAATCAGCGTGCAACAACTACGGTAATTTATGGAACAAGCTGTTGGCTCTTTCCCAACTTCCAGTGACAGCATCAGAAAAATATCTTTATTTGTGGCTATCTCAAAGGCTGGAGACAGAACAGATCCACCTAACCCAGCCCATACTCATTTTCCAACCAAATCAAGGAATTTTCCTCCAGGAAGCTGCTGTTGCTCGGCTGATTTACAAGGTATGGCGGAAGCACAAGGTAACTGCACTAAAACAGTTATGTCAGTCAGGTCCAAGCACACAAACGAGATGAATAAGGCAGAAATAATTACCAGCAAAAAGCAAAACAAAAGGCTAAGGCAGAGGAATGGAGACCCAATCAATAATTTACCAGATTTACCAGAGTAGAACCAGCACCTCGAAAAGCCAGTCTCCTCATAGTGTCTGATGGCCAAGCACAGATACTGGGAGAAGGTGACACTCTAAGAGTAGCAGACCAGTAATGGGGTTAGGACAGCCAGAACTGGAAGACAAGAAGAAGGAAAGAGAGAGAGGAGAAAATTTAGAGTGGATAGATAAGGAATAACTTGGATAATTACAGCGACAGAGAAAAAAAAGCAAGAAACAGAAGGTAACTTTTTTTAGCCCAGTAGAAACTCTACAAAGTAATTTTGTACACAGAATGCCAGACACTTCTGTCATTTTCACAGCAAAAATACATTTCTCTAATGCTCCTGAACACATATTACAGATTTCACAGCCACTTGCTGGAGAATGATTCATCAAGCAGAGCAGAGAGTAAACATAAGTGATACCTGACCTGAGAGTAAAAACCAGAAAGCAGTAAAAGTTACAGAATGCAAAGTACTACAGTGCTTATAACAACAAGATCATCCTAAGGTCAAGAAACATTTCATAAACACCACAGTGATGATGCACCTCCATCACTCTTCAGAGTGGGTTTTTACCCTCAGAACTAAGCAATATCCAGCCACAATGGCTCACTTAAGATATTGTTTTGATTCCTAAGCAGTCTCTAAGCCTTGTTTTTTTTCCCCATAAATTCCATGTGAAACACACAGAACCATTTTATGGCAAAATCTTTGCTTCTTATGGAGTTTATCCAACCACTGCCTTCAACCAAATCCCAGAGAGACTCTTTTCCTATTCAGCACTCTGGACATTTTCATAACACAGACATGCAGAGAAATCCTGTGCCTTATTAGCAGGCAATTCATCTTGGGAGCAACCAGCCCCTTGCTGTGGCATTGCCTCCAACTTCTGCCTGTGGGCCACGATTTGGAATGGCCAAGAGGAAGGACTACATCTGGTCCAGCCAGGAACCCAAAAGTAAACTCAGTCCAATTCCACCCTGAAATAAAGATTTGGGGACCTTCCAACCAGCACCTGCCTCCAAACTGCACAGCAGCTTCTCCATGTCCACGATCCAAGGCACGACTGCCATTCACTGTCTCTGAGCCACACACTGACCCTGGTGAACACCTGTGTGATCCAGACACCCTGAGCACTCTGTACACGGCCCCCAAAGCCCACTTTTCTCCTCTAAAAACCGTGCAAAACACACATCAGTCTGGACAACATCCTGAATACTCGGTGAGGGATCTGCTTAAGTGAAACTCCTGCAGAACATGAGGCTTCTAAATGCAAACTTCCCTCCAGATCTCCAAGCTCCCAAGCACAGGTAACCCTGCTGCCCACAGAAATGGATTGTTTTGCTTAAGAACACGTCTCCCAGACTTTCTTCTGCAGCCTAGCTGTGAAGCCAAACTTGAGAGTTGGCTCACAAGTCTCAACAGTCACACCAAGAATCTCCACCTCCAGCGCAACAGGAGCTTGAGCATCTTCTCAGGAATCGCTCTCACCACCCGTAAAAATGTCACAAGGGCACAGACAGCTCCGCGAGAAATGCTCTGGCCATCACTAACTCTGCTGCACACACAACAGGTGGAGGGGCTGTCTCTCCCAAAGCTGCACCAGACTGAGCACCACACGTGTTACCCTCTCTCACCTCACCACACGAAGCAGTTTTAGGCACATCTGACACAACACTCTCAAAACAAGCCGATGCCTTCAACCACACGCTTCATTTTCTGCCTCCGCGTAGAGAAGCGCTGGAAGCCCAGAGATACCACGGGTGTCGTTATCGGGGTCTGCCACGTTTAAACAGAAACACCGAACACGGGAAATTTAGCCAAGGGAACGAGGGCGGGAAACGCGGACAGAATTCCCCCGTTACGGATCCCATTGAAACCCGCGCCAGGACGGGACGAGGGGGGCGGCAGCACCCGGACACCGAAACAGGACCGAGCCGGGGAAGGCGAGAGAGGCACCGACACCAAACCGGGGAACAAAGAAAGAGCCGGACACACCATTCGCGCGGAGCGCCCCGAGCGCCGGCCGGGGGGAGCGGCACACAAAGAGAACACCGGGGCTGGCACCGGGCCCGCGGGACAGCGGTGCCGGCCCGGCCCGCGCTGCCGCTGCACCGGGACCCGGCCCGGGGACAGCGCGGGCCCAGCCCGGCCCGGGGCGCACGGCGGGAACGCGGCGGGCCCAGCGCCCGCGGGAGGGTGACAGGGAATAGGCGGCGTTCCGCGCCCCGGGCCCGGCGCGCTCGGGCGGCGGCGCCGCCGCCGCCGCCGCCGCCACACAAAGAGAGGCAGCAGCGGCCTCCAGGCTCCGGCCCGCGCCTCCCCCCCCTCGCCCCCGCGGCGCTCACCCCGCCGGCTCCGCTCCGCGCGCCGCCGCCGCCGCCGCCGCGGGCAGCCCCGGTGGGTGCGCGGGGTCCGCCCGGCCCGGCCCGTCCCGCCGGTCCCGCCCGCACCGACACCGACACCGCCGCCGCTGCCGCAAAGCGCGCCACGGCCCGCGCGACACACAACCCCCCCCCCCAGCCGGGCAGCGCCGGCGCGCTTTACGGCAGCGCCCGGGAGGCGGGAGCACGTGGCGGCGCCATGAGGAGACCGAGTGAGAGGCGGGAGCGGGTACCGGGAACGGGCACCGGGAGCGGGCACGGGCACCGGGAACAGCGACAGACGGCGCCCTGCGGGCAGGGGTGGCGGTGGAGGGAGGCGGCGCGGCACCGCGGGCCGCCTGCGGCCGAGCGAGCGACAAGGGCCCGGGGCGGGGGGAATGGGACACCAGGACAGGGGAATCGGGCACCGGGACAGGGGAATCGGGCACCAGAGCTCGAGGGAACGGCGGCGGGGGGAATGGAACACCAGGACAGGGGAATCGGGCACCAGAGCTCGGGGGAACGGCGGCGGCGGGAGCTCGGCCGTGTCCCGGGGTGGGGGGATGTCTTTGTCGGTACCCGGTGATCCCGGCACACGCTGATCCCGGTGCGTTGCAGAGCTGAGGAAGGCGAGCAAGAGGCTGAGCTGCCACAAGCGCTACAAGATCCAGAAGAAGGTGAGTCCCGACGGTGCGAGATGAGAGAACGGGGGGATCTGCTGCAAATTAAAGCTCTGTGTTAACTAGTTTAACGCTAAAAGCATTTTTATATGTTACTACAGAACACTGAAAGCATTTTTTGGTGTTAATATAGAAATATGTTTCGCGTGTACATGTATACAGTTATTATATTGCATGGTAAAGAGTCTGGGCTCCAGCGAGGAGTTTGTTTTCCCGTGTAGGTTTTTTACATCTTTGTATTTTACATTATTTTGGGCTGGTGCATTCAAGTGTATCTTCATGATGACACATTATGCAGTCAAACCCCCTCGGGCAGGTCAGAAATGTGCCGGGTTTTACTCTCTAAGTTTGGGGGGGGGGCTTAGACTGAGCAAATGTTCTTGTTCTTGTCTCCAGATCAGGGAACACCACCGAAAGGTCAGGAAGGAGGCCAAGAAACGTGGGCACAAAAAGCCCAAGAAGGATCCCGGAGTTCCCAGCGCTGCACCGTTCAAGGAAGAGCTTCTACGAGAGGCAGAGCAAAGAAAGCAGAGGGTAAAATAGAGCTTGTGGCAAAGAGGGCAAGAACTGAAACCATTCCTGTCTTCAAGGAGGCTTTATGTGTGCACCAAAGGTGCAGCTGTGGTAGATTGTAGATGGTCCCGGTAGACACTTACTTTGGAAAAATAATATCTTTATTTCCAGGATTGTACAGTATGCAACAATTGGCTCTTTTTTTTTTTTTTTAACCTTCTCTTTCTCACTGCGTGTATAAACATGCTGGAAGAGTCATTTTTAATGTGCTCCAGAGTAACTCTGATGGTGAGATACAGGGATGTGATGCAGGGATTGGCATAATGGGATTATACAGAAAATACGGATATGCTGGCTGCTGTAATGTGGATGGGAGCAGCAGAGCTGTAGTGGTTGCTGCACAGCTGTTATTTTGGGGTCAAGCAAATGGCTGGTTGGCTCTGGTTTTGAGGCAGTTGAAGGTGACAGTACTTTTTTCAGGGTAGGATGCAAAAAAACGTGTCCCACTGTCACCTGGATAGCCAGGACTTCAAACTGAGCTGTGTCAGGAACTTGGGTCAGACACAGGGAACTGGAGAGAAAGAACAGTCTTCCTTGCCACCTTCAAAGATGTTTTATCTGCCTTGGGTTTTGTTTGCAATCAGCTTGAAGAACTGAAACAAAAGCAGAAGCTCAACAGACAGAAAGAACATGAAAAGAAGAGGAAGCTGGAAGCTAAAAAGAATGCAGCCAAAATCAAGGAAAAGGCAGAGGGAAAGGTGGGTGTCCTGTATGATTCTGATTCTGTGAGGCTTATAAAAGTCATTCTGAAACTGCACCTTCTCAAGCAGTTACATTTTCATGCTGTGTATGCATACAGGTGTTTACACTAATTCTCATTTAAATAATTCCTTTTTGTTTTTATTTGCCTTCAGGAATCCTCTGGCAAATCTAAAGGAAAGACTAAAAAGCCTCTGAATAAAAATTCAAAGAAATCCTTCTGCAGGGAGCTCAACAAGGTGAAATGCTTCAGCTATCTTTGTATCATTTGATGAGAGTCAGCAGTTAGACCACTTGTTATTTCCCTTTCTTTGGCATTACTGTGCAGCTGCTGGAAGGGATTTTACAACAGAGAGCATTTACAACACAGTAACTTTTGTTGTCAGCTGGTGTGTGATACCTTATTTGAGAGTCTTGTCTCGTTTCTAACCCAGGTGCTCGAGGCCTCAGACGTGGTTCTGGAGGTTTTAGATGCGAGAGATCCACTGGGCTGCCGGTGTCCTCAGCTGGAGCAAGCTGTCATTTCCTCTGCGGGAAACAAAAAGCTGCTCTTGGTTCTGAACAAAATCGGTAAGAAACACAGGTTTTCTCCAAGTGTTACTTCGTCACTGTGTGGTTCTGTGGTATGTGAGCTGTGAAGAAGATTTTAAAGGAATCTGAGATTCCATTGAAGACATTTGTTCCAACTCTGAGCTCACTAAAAAAGCTGGAAATTACTGAGTTACCAACAGCTAAAAAAACCCAAAATAAAATACCAAGAGCAAAGGGAACTTTGTGTTAGAGTAGCCCTTGCAGGGATGGTGGGATAATAGTTTACAGAACATCACTCTGGATCATACACAGTCCTTTAGCAAGACCCCAACCTTAAAAACCTAATAAAGAGCCAAAAATGTAATTGGGATGGGTTCTGCTTAGAGCAGGAAAAGGAGACACTGGGTGCCTTTGGGGAACTTACCTTGTACTTCAGTAGCATTTTCAGCCCAACATTATTTGTCGTAAAGGGACATCCTAAATGGATAAAATGTGGCCAGATTTCTAATTCCACATCAGATTTCCTACACACAGTGATATTGAAGATTCACAAGAGTGAAAGAACTCTTTTTTCCAGATTTAGTGCCAAAGGACAACTTGGAGAAATGGTTGAATTATTTGAAGAAGGAGTTTCCAACAGTTGCTTTTAAATCAGCAACATTGATGAAGGACAAGACTGTGGTAAGAGAGACAAGGCATGTTGTCTCCTGAGTAAGTTGTGTTTGCAATCATAAATGCTGAGGAACAGGAACTCTTTATTCTATAAAATTCCTTCTCCCCTTGTTTGATTACACTGCTGGGACTGATGGATATGCCTCCACACTTCAGCTGAGCTTTGCAGTACAGTGGGGAGGGGGATTCTTGCCATTGAAATTACAGTAGATTGATAAATATAGATCAGTAAACAGAATATATATATTTTACCTTCCTAACTAGCTCCTGCTCATGGGGTTTTTTTTTGCCTTTGACTCTTGTAGCAGGAACAGTTCACAAAAAGACGTAGACATGTTGATTTCTCAAAACCCTCTCAGTGTTTTGGAACCAAATGCCTTTTGAAACTTCTTCAAGAGCACGGCAAGACTGAAAACAAAGCCATTCAGGTTGGGGTAGTAGGTGAGTGTTTCTGGACAGTCAGGAGGAGTTTCCTTCTTCCCCATAAAGCTTTGGGATCCTGTGATACAAAGTGGGTAAAACTGCTAACCCAGGAAGGGGCTTTCCAGTCCTTGTATCAATGTGAGAAATGAGGATACACACTTTGTCTGACTTCTGTAGTGAAGACTTCAGATCCAACTCTGATCTCACACTGATGATGCTCCTTAGCACAGACACTTGGAAGAAGCAGTTTTGATCAGTGTTGTTTAACTTACAAGGATTTATGTGATTTTCTTCAGGTTTCCCTAATGTGGGAAAGAGCAGCATAATCAACAGTCTCAAAGGAGTGCGTGTTTGCAATGTCAGCATAGCAAGAGGTGTTACCAAGTAAGTTAAACTGATAAAAGCTGTTCCTTTCCCTGTTTCTTGTGTTCCACTTACCTTGAGTTCTGTTTGTGTAGTTTCCATCCAGTGGGTGCAAAACACACACTTGTGTGCAGTTTTAAATGCACACTTCAGTTTGCAAGATGAAAGATGTTGATCTGTGTGATGGAAGCTCTCACCAGAGGATAAAGTGTAGAAACTTTTTGTAGGTTTAGATTTCTGACCCACACAAAGCACATGATGACAAAGCACTGAAACTGAGACTGTATGAAGTCCATTCAATCCAACACTGAGCTTTGTGTCTTACATCCCCCCCCACCATTACTCCTTCACTGACTGTCTACTCACAGTGCATTTCTCTCTGATTAGGTCCATGCAAATTGTGCACATTGATAAGCAGACAAAGATGTTGGACAGTCCAAGTATAATTGCAGATCCTTCCAACAGTGCCCTGGCTCTGGCCTTGAGAAGTATCATAGACACTGAAGAACCAGGCTCAGCAGATGTGCTTGAAGCAGTAAATGCCATTATAAATAACTGCAGTAAGCAGCAGGTGAGCTCCATCTTTTTCCACATCTCTCCCTGTATTTCACTCCTCTCTAGGTTTCTTAGGCCCAGTAATAAAAGTTCCTTTCACTTCAGGCAATTCTGATAGTTTTTGCACTGCTTTCCCCTAATCATACAGAGTAGCAGTGCCAAGTGTGATCCTTCATCCTTACTAGCAGAAGGCAGAACAGCATGCCATGACCCTGACAGCCAGAGCGTTAGCCCAGTAACTCTCCTGATTTTTAAACAACACTGCTTTCAAGATCTCATCACGGTATCCCAGAGTGAAAAATGATGACATTCTTTCTGTATCCTATTGTTACAGTGAAGACCTCAGATCCAACTCTGATTTCACTCAGACTAACCTAAGCCTAATTCCCATGCAGTGACTGTTCTCACAGACCAGTGCTCTGTCTCTGCACACCCACCAGTCTGGGTGAATGCCCAGGAGTTTGTTGGTGAAGAAGGCATTTTGCTTTGTAATGTTTACTCTCACCTGCAAGAGAAAAACAGCTCTTCACACACTCATCATTGTAATGCAATTTGACTTGCTCTTTTATTCCTAATACTAAGAGGAAGGTGGGTCTCTCTTAATATGCCATTTTCTTTTCCCCTAGGTAATGATGCACTACAGTATGCCAGATTTCAGGAACCCTGAGGAGTTTCTATCTTTACTTGCTCAGAAGAGGGGCATGCTGAAAAAGGGAGGTGTTCCTGACATAGAGAATGTAGCTAAGCTGGTGCTCTGTGACTGGACAGGGTATGTATGCTGTGAACTTGGCTCTGTGCTGCTCACCTTCCTCATGTTGTTAATCCAGCACAGCAGAAACCCCCAGTCATGCAGAGCACTTAGAAAGGAGAGGCTTTCCTTTTTTCCATTTTTTTCCCTTGATTTCTCACATTTTACTTCAGTAAAGAGCTGGATTGGCCAACAAAGTTAGGGAATGCCATCCATGGATAATTTTCTGAAGTAGAGAGGGATACATGACAGAAGTCAAAGCACATGAACTCCAGAGCCAGTTTGCTGACTTACAGTGTGACTCTCTCAGGGAAATTCGCCTTCTTCTCCAATGCAGAGTCCATGTAGTTCTCTTCTACACAGGAAAGGATGTGGCAGATTTTCTGTGGAAATTTATGCCGGTTCCTGTATTCTGAGGGTGGGAATAAATGTAACTCAGAATCAGTAATTGACTGGGATTATTTCTCTTGCTCGTGTTGTTCAGCTGCTTTTACAGCTCATGATTATACAGGCAGGTGATTTGTGGTGACACAATGTGTGCCAGTTCTTTTCCCTTTCAGGAGTGGGCAATCCACTTAATACTGTTGACAACTTCAGAGTCAAAATTAAATAGCTATTAAACTGCTATTAAACAGCTATTAGTACATGAGTATTTAGGTTGAGAAGTTTGAGAGCTTTGTGCTCTTGGGTTTATTTTTAAATACAGTGATTTAACTATGCTATCTTTAGGTTATTTTTAATGCTGATTTTTATTTCCCAGAGGCAGAATAAGCTACCACTCAGAACCTCCAGGATCTCAGACACCACCACCCTATCTTACACAACAAAAAATAGCTGAAATGCAGGAGGGCTTTAATTTAAAGAACCTAGAAGAAGAAAACAGGAACACTGTTCAAGGTAGGACTGTTACTGTGATCCACTACCATTAATCACAGAATGGTTTGGGTTGGAAGGGACGTGAAAGATCCATCTCACTTCAACCCCCCTGCCATGGGCAGGGACACCTTCCACTATCCCATGTTGCTCAGAGCCCCATCCAGCCTGGCCTTGAACACTTCCAGCTTCTCTGGGCAACCTGTGCCAGTGCATCACCACTCTCACATGGAAGATTTTTTTCCTAGTATCTAATCTAAACCTACTTAGGCAAACTTACCTGTACTCAAATCCAAGATTTTAAACTGTTAGCAGTCTCAGAATTGTCCTTGTTCTGGCTGCCCTTG
Source organism: Empidonax traillii (assembly GCF_003031625.1). Lineage (NCBI taxonomy): Eukaryota > Metazoa > Chordata > Aves > Passeriformes > Tyrannidae > Empidonax > Empidonax traillii. The sequence continues at coordinate 516,492 of NW_020955516.1, forward strand.
TGGGAGTGCTATGGCAGGGAGGGGACAAGACTAAAATGTGTCCTCTCAGGGTGGGCATTACACCTGGTGCTGTCTGACTGGGACTTACAGACATTTACCATGTCTTTGCCAGCTTTAAAATACCCCAGCCCAGCAAGCAGCATTATTTTCCAGTCAGCTGGTATGGCAAATGGGACAATAGAGGAAAATAAAGTGATAGAGGAAGGATCAAACTGGAAAAACGTGGAAAGAACCAAGGAGGAGGAAGAGGAAGAAGATGAGGAAGAGGAAGAAGAGGAGGAGGAATTTACAGAAAGCGATGATGATGAAGATGATATGGAAGAAGAAGATGATGTTGAAGAGGTAAATTAAGGTTTCTACCTGTTTAGATCCTGACACCAGTCAGTGTCCTGCTGTGAAATGAGGCACTGTGGAGACACTGGATGTGATCAAAAGCCCTTCTCCTCCAGATAAGGGCTGGGCTGTTTCCCTCAGTTAAGGAAACAGCATTGTTCTGAGTCACTTGCCTCAGCAGTGTTTAACCAACCGTCCAAGGGGACATCCACTTTATCCTCAGGGTCTGTTAGGTTTCATCTGCACAGGAGATCTCATTAGTCACGTTTGAATAACACACCTCTGATCTCTCTGACTTGTAGGAAAGCAAAGTTCAGGTCACCAGGAAAGCAAAGCCTGGAAAACAAGAAGCAAACCCTCCCAATTCAGAAGAGCAGATGGCAGGTCTGTATGAAGGACTCTGGCTTCAAGGGTGGTCTCTTGTACTCAGCACTTGCACTGGTTTCACTAACACCTGATTTTCTCTTCTCAGAAGGTGAACATTCCACTTCCCTGTCCTTCAGCTTGGATAAGCCAGCAGAGGAAGATGATGCCTACGATTTTAATACAGACTATGTGTAACAATCAGGTGGGCAGGCACTGTTTGGACACTCTTACTGCTGGCCTACAGAACAGCCCTGGAGACTGGAGTTGCAGCAGAAGCTGGAGGAAAGCTGCACACCAGAGCTGCTGCAAAGACTTACAGTTGTTGCTGTATCAAATAATGTATATAATAGTGCATATCCCTCGGTGGTTCCAGATTTTATACAGGTCCGGGAAACTGACTGTTATTCAGCTTTAAATCATAGAGTTTATTTCCTGTATTAAAACCTATTTTAAAAAATTCCTAATATGCTGAGTTAGTGTGTTCATTTTCTCTTATAAAAAGATGTTTCAAAAGGATAAATGGTTTGTCCTTTTCACTGCAAAACTACGATAAATCTTCAATTCTAGTCATGTTCAAGCAATTCAATTTCAAGATGAGCTTTTGTTCCTGCATCAAATTTAATGGCTTTTCCTAGAGGATTACAAGGACTGTGTCCCTGGAGCATGAGTTCAGACAGCAACTCTTTAGTATATTTTTGCAAAACTTGTAGAACTTTAATATGTAAAAAGTGGCTAAAAATGCTCCTTATTTGAGCAAAACATAAGGTACTTCAATCTGTTGTGGACCTTCATGGGGAAAAGTAACAGATACATTAGTAACCCTCCTTCACTGGGGAACAAGGTGCTTGTTCTTACAGTGCTCTTGACCAAAAGAGTTATTCCCTGGTGACACCTGTCATACCTGGCCAACAACTTTGAAATACAAAGCAAAACACTGCCCTGTGCAGTCAGGAAGTGTTACTGTGCTCAGCCTGTAGCAGAGCTGGGACAGCAAGAGAACTGCCAAGAGGCCCCACAGCTGCTCCAAGAATAAATGCCTTATATTGAGCATCTTCATGCTGTGAATCTGTTTTCTTCCCATTAAGTCTGATTTCTGTGTTCTTCAATAGATAGGTGTGTTCTCTCCCTAAAGGTATGATGAGGCATGATCCTCAAAAAGGTGTGAAGTGCTGACACAAACAGATGGAGTTTCTTTAAGCCTGCTAAAACACAGCCTGCTCATCTGAATTAAGATGGTGTCAGCTGATCCAGTACAATATTTCAGATTTTGATAAGTGAACTTATTACTACTTCAAGGACAAGAATTGTTCATCAAAACCCAGCAAAAGAAACAAAAGGCAACAAACCAGATCAACATCCACGACAGAACTATAGGCAGCGACTGCAACGAGACAAGCAGTTTGAAATCCTTTTAAATGACAAAGCAGAATTAAAACCATACTCATAGTCCTGAAGGAGCCCTTGTCCTCTGCTGCCCTGTATCTCAGACCATGCAGCACTCAGCTGTTGCTGCATGAACACAAAGCCTTTTGTCTAAACATCTTGCACAGAGAACTGTTCACAAGCAGTGTGGCTTCAGTTCTAACTTCTATTAAAAGGAACAGTTGGCACAACAGCTGCTGGGATAAACCAGCTAATAATAACTACTAGAACTTCACAGTACAGCTCTAAAAAAACCAACCCAAAACAACTTACTGTAGCACGGGCGATGGGCAGCCATTTACCTGAGGCTTGAGTCAACACGTTACAGTCAGCTTTATTTTTGAACAAGGTTTCATCCACCACTTTACAAAAAATGTTTTAGTGTTCACTGGCAGTTAAAACCACTTTGCATAGTGAAATAATACTCGAAGAATTCATCTTTTTCATAAAAGATTCAATTTTGTAGAGTTCTGCAAGAAAGACTTACACAGAAATGGTTGGGAGATTTCATGCATGAAAGGGTTGTTGAGGGAACTATTTCACAGAATAACAAACCAAAACAAACAACAAAAAACAAACCCAGAACCCAAGCAACTCTCAATTACAGTACATTGATGTGCAAGATTTGCGTGGTGCAAGCACCAAATGAATTTCTATCTTGTTCTTAGAAACGTTTCTGTAACTGACAAAATGATCCTCTGCTAAAAGACTTGTAGTAAAGAGCAGAAGGACACGACTGAAATGATCTAAACAAAAGTGCCTGTTTATGGAGATCCTCCCCTGCTTTCTGTAGTGCTGCTGGAGCAGCATCTTCTGTCACACGAGTGACATGAGCCTGCTTTGGACCTGTGTATTTCAGAACTGCACCTGAATGAGTGCATCACCTTGTGCTCCAGAAGGCAAGGATGGCTCTGTAATACAAGTTGGCTAAAGCAAAAAAAAAAAAAAAAAGTGTTCTGCTTGGCTCCAGAAGTTTCCTGAGAAAGCACCATCAGTTATTGACATTGACTCTACTTGGCTTCATAGGCTTCCGAGTGTCTGCGGATCAGGTTGAACTTGCCCGTGGGGTCAGGGACATACCACTTCTCCCAGACCTCAGCATAGGAAGCTGTTCTTCCCCAAGGTTTGAAGTGCCCATTCCAGTGGAGCAGCTTGGCAGCTTTCACAAACTGAGGAGAGTACCTTTTCCCAGCACTAGACCCTGTTATTGAAAAAGCAGCGTTAGTGCCTGAAATGAAGGCAGCGGGAACACCAACATGCAAAATGTTAACTTCAAAACAAAGGATTTAACAAAGGAAATCTTGTCATTTAGGGAGGAAGGAGGGGACATGGGAGGCAGATATAAGGGCAAAGTGAAAACAAATCAGATGCAACTGAATGCCACTTTAATCTCTCTTAGTGTCTATTTTAATATGCTGCCTTAACTTCCAAGTTCCTGACAACCCCCTTAACACCCAGATGTGTTCAGCAGCCTCGTTACTGCTCATCAGAAACAAAACCTAAAGCTTTCCCAGCACTGGGGTTTCATGAGTACCAGTCTTCTCAACAGTCTTGGAAAAAATACCTCAGATCACTTCAGATACAATATATATATGTGGAAAATTACAAGTATTTTGTGAGTAAATTCAAGAACTACCTTTCAGTAGTTTAAAAAAGACCATGAAGGCTCAGACCCACAAGCCCCAAGAAGATATGGCAAAGCTGCTTTTCTTAAAGACAAGAGACGGAATAGGGGAATAAGAGATGCATTTGCTGCCTCATCAACCAGGTGTCCAACTACAGGCCTGGAAAACCACACTGGGGGAGCAGCATCACTGATGTTTCACACGTACCGAGATGTCGGACGTTCCACATGGGATCAATACTGGAATGTTGTTTGTAGAACACAATCAGCAGTGGAGGTGTCGTGATGCTGCCAGCCAGAGTCTTACTGTAAAGTTCCTCTCTGGAAGAGAAGATGAAAAGAAGCTGGGAAAGGGTTGATTTTTCACTTGCAGCAGCGTGACAGGAACCCCCAGAGACACACACAGCCCTTCATCCAACAGATGCCACCAGCACAGCCCCAGCCCTGACCTGCTGCCACCCCAGCTTGGGGGTACCTACACCACATTAAGTGCCATCCACTTCTCCAGCTGTTTAGTGATGTTCTGTAATCTCCATTCCGTCAGATTGGCAACGAACACTCCTGGGTTGAAGGAGCAGGTGTTGGCTTTCATGGCCAGCTTTCGGATGGTTTCTTTTTTGTAGTCTAGAAAGCCAATGTAATTATACTGGGGGGAAAAGACAGAGCAGAAATTAGCTCAAAAAATATGGTGAAATTCCTATTTTAAAAAAAATTCTGCACAACTCACAACAACACAGGCATAAAGTGAAGTTGTTGAAGCAATTATCCCTTCCTTTAAAATAAGAAAAAGAAAGGTTAAGAGCTTTTTTAAGCTATTTTAGAAGTATGATTATATGCACTACATATTTTAAGGAATGCTGCATTGTCTTAAGACTACCATATTATTAATATGATAACAGTCTCAGAAAAAGCACTTTTTATCCATTCACAAATGAAAAATTCTCCTTCTGATGTTCTAACACCTCTTGCTGTTCCATGCTAAAAATTGCCCTCGTTGTAAGCACAGCAAAAATCTGAAGTGCTTTTACTGTGCCTAAAAAGAAACTGCAGGTACTATTTGTAACAAAAACATCAGTATAAATCGGTTTGAGTAGGGACAGTCACACCTTTAGGTTCATTTAGAACACTCCAAAACGCCTGGAATCTGTGGTATTGTTCCCACTGGGTAAGAACAAAACTAACCTGATTCCCTGCTCCACGGACAGCAACTTTGCTAGTGGTTGAGTCACAATCATCTGAAAACGCAGCTGCATGCCCAGGTTTCAATGGAGTGTTGTAAAGCTCAAGAATATCATCTGAAAAATGGAAGGAAGCACAAAAAAAAAAAAATCAAAAGCAATCCTGATGAAGTGCCGAGTTACTCTTTGTTCAGGGCATTGCTACAGCAGATGAAACCATTCAGTTTAACCCAGCTCATTCCTATTTACAAAGTTTTGACATCTTTCCTCGAAGCCATTTGGGCTCTGTGAGAGGTGGGATGCTGCCCTCAGCACGAGGCCAGTGGCAGCTGACAAAGGTGCCATACCTTGCACTATCACATCATCATCCACATAGATCACCTTCTCGGCATGGGGTACCAAGCTGGGCAAGTAGAATCTTGCAAAGGTTAACTGTGAGAACAAGAAAGCAGGAGAAGTGAAGAATTAAATGAAAAATTGTCCAAATAAATGTGACATTAACTGATTCTTCTGGCACTAATGTCCAAGACAGCTCCCATAAAGGAAATAAAATAGGCAGCAATATCCTACAAGGCATTTAAAATAAACAGGTTCCATCAATTCCTGGTTTCCTATGAATTCATGTATCGATAAACTAACTTTAAAATTTGTCTGTATTAGAATTTTTTATTTCTCCACATATATCTGTAGTATCTTCAAGGTGTTGGCACACTTGACATGCTGTGTCTCACTGTAGCAGCAAACAACAATACTAAGCATGCATGTGTAGACATTCAAATGCATCTCTTACTAGATGGAAATTTGTTTTTACTGAGATTCGGGTCTTTTATTATAAAAGACTCCTTCTATCCTAATAGATGTGGTTTTGCTCTCTAGTTGTGTTAGAAGCCAACATCAAAATATATTGCTATTAACTAATAATTGGAAAAAGTAATTAACAGCATCCTCACTGGTTTGAAGGTGTCTGCCTTTTGGGGATCCACTTGTACTTTCCCTTCTAAGACACGAGGGTCAAAATCCAGAATTCGGTATCTCATGTTTTTCAGAGCAGTGCCACTCAGCCACAGCCTGCAAACAGGGGAAAGGCACAGATCTTGTTAATGAGACAAAAATCAAATGAAAAGCAAGAGATCTGACTGCAGTGACCCAGATCTTGCTGTGCCCACTCACTTCCCTACCCACAAACACGTGTGTGGGATGTCACCGGTGGCTGAGGCCAGCGGTGTCCGTGTGGCTTCAGGGCCATGCCCACTGCTCACCTGGGGCATGGGAGAGGTGGGACTGCAACTCAGAGGAGAGCAGCTCCAGGGAAAGGTATCTCTGTTCTCAGAGATACTGACGTTTACAGAGTTGTGGGAATCCAATGAAAAGGTCATTACCTCAAGTGATCCGCTGTATCGTTCAAAGTAACAATGTGGAAAACCACGTTGGATCTGGTGTGATGGTAAATGCTGTTCATGGTTGCAATTGCACCCCCAAGCCTCTCATCTGAGGCTGCAATGACCACAGAAATCTCCTTATCATTCCTCTCATCTGTCAGCCTCTGGGGAGCTGCAGGAATGAAGTCTATAGGCTGAAGTCCTAAGGGACTCGAATCTGTGGAGTACAAATGGCATCACATACTTGGTTTTATTATTACACATTATTGTTACCGCACTAGAATTCCCAACATCTTCAGTTATTTCTGCTCTGCAAGCACTTGGATGTCTCCGCAGGATCACAACCTGCCAGCATCAAACACTAAAAACAGAGCTCCTGCTTTTGAGAATCTGAGATGTTAATGAATAGAAGAGCATCCCAGCAATAGAATACACACGTTTAGCCACACATATTCACACTCAGCACAAGGAACTAAATTAAGGCTGTGCTACAGTGGGTCCCTTTTCCATGTCTAGAACCTCACTGACTTCCCCCTCTTGTTTACATAAACCACTCTCTGGCATTAGTGCTTTCCCCCTAATCTTAGAAAGAACAGTATTTTTTTCAAAATTAAAATAAAACCCAACATACCTGATAACTCCCGTTTCAGGAAGTCACTGAGGCTCAGGAAGTTATGATGAAGAACTAGCAAAAATATTACAACAGCCACGATAAGGATGGAAATGTTCACTGAAAATTTGGAAGAAAAAAGTTCATTAGGATAAGCAGTGAAAAAGAAACTCAGATGCAAAAGATACTTTAAAAAAAATTTAGACACATACAAATATACACATACCTTTCCTTAATGTCATTTTTCTATTATTTTATTTATGAGCATAAGGTTCCTGAAAACCTGCAAGAATAAAAACACAGTAGTCATTTCCTACTTCCAGTGTATGCCTACACAAGACATTGCCATCACCAGGAGTGTCAAAAGAGTTTCTGAATGCAGTGAATGTGTCCTGCTCTAAAAAAAAAAAGATAAAGCTATGCCACATTTTAATAACTGAGTGTGGTACCTCAGTACATACAGAGCTACAGCCCTAGAATGGTTTGGGTTGAAAGGAACATTAAAGCTCATCTCATTCCAATCCCCTGCCATGGGCAGGGACACCTTCCACTATTCCAGGTTGCTCCAAGCCCTGCCTAACCTGACCTGGACACTGCCAGGGATACAGGGGCAGCCACAGCTTCTCTGGGCAACCTGTGCCAGGGCCTCAGCATCCTCACAGTAAAGAATTCCTTCCCAATGTCCCATCTAACCCTGCCTTCTGCTTTTAAAGCCATTCTCCTTTGTTCTGTCACTCCACACCCCTGTCCCAAGCCCCTCTCCAGCTCTCCTGGAGCCCCTTTAGGCACTGTCCTGAGAGCCTGTCCTGAGAGCAGAGGTGCTCCAGCCCTCAGAGCATCTTTGTGGCCTTACTCTGGACCTGCTCCAAAAGGTCCACATCCTTCTTATGCTGGAGACTCTCCCCACTTACAATGACTTACCTAAAGAAGAACTTGGAGATAAAAAGGAGACACACGACAGAAAAAAAAAAAAAGTCACTTTCTTTGATGACAGGAAAAAAAATACCAAACTCCTTCCACCAGGCAAAATTACCTGAAAATATATGGAAAACTATGTGGGATTTGTCTATTGTTGAAACAATTTATTTAACTATCTGACCTGGAAGCATCTAAACAATAAGATAAATTATTATACATTTCCTTTCACGCTTAACCAACTGCAAGATTTTGGCAGGATATTGGTCAAATAGCACTTTCCAAACCATGGAAGTCTCTAGATAGGATATAACAGAATATCAGCTAAAGTGTTGTCACACAAAGAGGGTAAAAACACAAAACTGATGCAATTTTGGTAAGAAAATCAAACACACTTGATTGTTATTTAAGAGTAAAGGTGACTATGAAATCAGAACAAGAGCTGTGTATCCTCGAGTGTGAAAGAGCTCTCGAATAACACATAGAAAGCACTGTAACAACATGCAAAATTCCAGAAACGGTGACAGACTTGCAAAATCTCCCTATTAAAGCACCGCAGGTTGCGCTGTGACCGTTCAGACCCAACCACCTTCTGTCCGCTGCTGCATTTCTCCCCCAGGGCAGATGCATTTTCAGAGCACAACAAAGCCCAGCCGAGAGCCCTGTTGTCCAGCAGCAGCGCACGGCGGGCACGGGCAGGACACGGGGCTCTGCTCACACAGCACAACGCCACGGCTCGCCGGGGAACCAAGCACTTGGCGATTCCCAGCGCACAGACAGTCTGTGCCTTGGAGCAGCGGCTGAGGGAGCCGGGGTGATCAGCCTGCAGAGGAGGGGGCTCAGGGGAGACCTCATCACTCTCTGCAACCCCCTGAAAGGCTGTAGCCAGGTGGGAGTCGGGCGTTCCTCCCAGGCAACCAGCGGTAAGACAAGGGGGCTCGGTCTTAAGCTGCGCCAGGGGAGGTTTAGGTTGGACATCAGGAAAAAGTTCTTTGCAGAGAGTGACTGGGCATTGAAATGGGCTGCCCAGGGAGGACGTGGAGTCACCGTCCCTGGAGGTGTTTAAGAAGAGTCTGGACATGGCACTCAGTGCCATGATTTAGTAGACGAGGCGGTGTCAGGCCAAAGGTTGGACTCGATGATCCCAGAGGAAACCCCGGCTGATTCCGTGACTCTGACACGCGGCACAGCCGGGGCTGGAGGCACCGACACAGCGACACGATCCGTGCCCGCACAGCCCTCAGTAACACACACACACCCCACGCGGGGCCCACGCTGCCCGCCCCCGCCGTTCCCGTCCCCTCACGGGCCGCCCGCCCGCGCCGCCACCGCGGCACCCCCAGAGCGGCGGCTGCGCCCGCCTCGGCCCCCCCGCGCTGCCGCACCTGCCGGGGAAGCGCCTCCGCCTCGGGCCCGCGGAGCCGAGCCGCCAGAGCCGAGGAGACGAGCGGGAGCGGGGACGGCACCGGGATGGGGAGCGGGCGCGGAGCAGCCCCGCGGCGGCGCCGGCAGCGGCGATGAGCGAGGCGGGAGGCGGCACCGGGAGCGGCGGGGCGGAGCGGCCGGGTGAGTTTCCGGCCAGCTCAGCAGCCGCCTTCCGCCGAGCCGAGCATCGCAGGCAGCAGCGCCCTGGCCAGCAGCAGCGGGAGGAGGCCGCAGAGGCGCCGCCGCCATGCTCAGCGTGTTCCGCTCCATCCCCACGCAGATGGTGGGTCGGGCCCGCCGGGCCGCGGCACGGGGGGACTGCAGCGGGGGGGGGGGGGGGGCTGTCCCCTGCGGGCGTGGGTGTCCCCTGCATCCACCCCACAGGGTGGGGTGTCCCCTGCATCCCCCTCCCCCCTTTCCCGCGGGGTTGGTACCTGTGTTCGAGGTGTAATCCGGTTTATGAGCCGGGAAGCGGAGTTTTAACGCGCTGTAATGCAGAGCTGTGCAGGGGACATCTCTCCGTGCTTTCCCGCCTGGGCTATAGGCAGAAGGCAGCGTGTGCTCGCTGAGAGCCAGGTTTTCTAAAGTCATGCAAACAAAGAATAGTTGGGGTTGGAAGGAACCTCTGGAGCTCATCCAGTCCAAACCCTCGGCCCAGGCAGGGGCACCTGGAGCAGGTGACACAGGAGCGCATCCAGGTGGGTTTGGAATGTCTCCAGAGAGGGACACTCCACACCCTCTCTAGGCAGCCTGTTCCAGGGCTCTGTCACCCTCCCTGGAAAGAAGTTCTTCCTCGTGTTGAGGTGAAACTTGTGTTTTAGTTTGTGTCTGTTACTCCTCATCCTGTCTCTGGGCACCACGGAGAGGAGTCTGACACCATCCTCTTGGCACCCACCTTGGAGGCATTAATCTCATTAATGAGATCCCCCCTAAGTGCCACACACCCCATATCCCCACAGGCACACACTCTGCCGGGGTGTTACAGCTTTTTCTTAGTGATGCTAAGCTGACTACAATGATATTTTGAACTGGCATTACTTACCTTGAACAGGCAGCACTTGCTTCTGTTTCCAGGTGGGGTGGTCGAGCCTGCAGGGGAGGTGTTCCCAGACACTGCAAGAAAAGTAATTCCAGTCTGGTTTGAAAACTGAACAAAAGAGCTGAGAAGCCGTGGTCAGGCTGTGTGGGCTCTAACCTGAAGGAGTTTAAGGGGCAGGTTTGTGTTTTGAATAACTGACCAAAAAGTGTCTCTTTCCACAGGACTACAAGGGCCAAAAATTAGCAGAACAGATTTTTCAAGGAATCATTCTTTTCTCTGCAGTAAGTATACTAGAACTGTGGGGGGGAACATCAAAGGACTATTTTGTTTTCTGATTTTTACAAACAAGTTTTTTTCTGATTTTTTGGGGTCACTAAAAGCTTTAGACAAAATCAGAGGGGCTGTCATGCATTGAAACTTTACTTCTCCCCATGTTTTACTTCTATTATTGGCCTGCAATTTTGAAAAGAAGGTTAGAAAGATGGAGGAACTCTGCTTTTGAAAAACCTGTATTCTCCTACTTCCCCCCACAATTTAATCATGGTATGGGAAATGTTTTTCTTCATTTAGAGTTTGATTTTTTTCTTTTTAAATATACTTTTTTCCCAGGTAATTGGTTTCATCTATGGATACATCACTGAACAGTTTGGATGGACTGTCTACATAGTTATGGCTGGATTTGCTTTATCATGTTTGGTAAGAATTTTTTTTCCCCAAACCAGAAAATACATGTACTATTTAACCTGGAATAACTGTTAAATTAAGGGGCTGTCAGCACAGACTAATGTTTGCTATGTAATTCAGATTGTTAAAATGCATTTCTACTTCCTTTGATCTGCAGTGCAGGCCAGTGAAGTGCCTTTTCTGAAATGCCAGCAGGATTTCAGAGAACAGTGCAATTAAATACGGGGTTGGAGTTTATTTTTCACTTCAGTTTAATGTTACTGTTAAGTCCAGCTGACAGCATTGGTAATAGAAGGGACAGTGAGGCTTCCTGTGCAGTAGGAGCTTGTCACAATAATTTTGCAGCTGGCCCGTGCTGCCCCAGGAGAGAGGCAAGAAGGCAGAGTATGGAATTAGAGGAGTAATTCCTTATTCGTACACACGGGGTGTCCCATTCCAATTAGAGCACACCAAATCCAGTTTTACACCTGGTTCCTATGCCTTTCAAGAGTTCAGATACAACAGGATTTGACCAATGACAACTTACACACACACACTCTACTGTTTTGAAAAGCCACCATACTTCTCTGGCATCATCATCCATCTACTCCTTACTTACTTGAGCATCCCTGAGTTGCTCTGGCCAGAGTTCCTGATCCATGATACCAGGCACGGGGAGGGTCTCACAGCAGTGTTGGGATGTGCTGGAATGCTGGTGTCACCTCAGGAGTCCCTTTCTCTTCAGGGTGGGTGCTGTCCTCATCCTTGCAATGACCTGAGGTCCTTTAGCCACATACTTCAGTATAAACTGTAAATATATGTGCCTTTATAGCATGAAATTGTGTGAGTTTTCTTTGCTAGAACAGTTAAGGATTAAGAGTTTCCTAACAAGCTGTAAATTGAGATTCCAAAGAGCTGCTCTGTACGTGTTGTGACCCCATCCCTTGTCTCCCAGCTGACGCTCCCCCCGTGGCCCATGTACCGCCGCAACCCCCTCAAGTGGCTGCCTGTGCAGGAGTCGGGCACAGAAGAGAAGAAATCAGCAGACAGAAAGCCAAAGAGACACGCTAAAAGCTAAAAATTACGGTTCTTCACGCTGTTACTTTGTCAAGTTTTGTTCAATGAATTTCCACTGGGAGATACTTCTTGTCTTAGTGTTTGGTTTTTTTAATTAGAGCTTTGTATCCTGACATGAGCACAGCAAGCCCCACGGAGAGAGTGAAGGTTCTGGACCTTCAGGGAAGTCCCTGGGAACACAGGGATGGGCAAAGGGTAAAGCAAATACCTGGTGGAATTCGTCTGTGCTGTATTCATCTCTCAGCCACCTGTAAAAGATTGCTTACATGGGTAGTTAATGCATCAGACTGGCCTCTCTGATAGTTAGACAAATTTGCTCCATGTCCTTCCTGGAGCTTTCAGTTACTGGATGTTTTTCCCCCCTCCACATTAGCTGGTCCCCCTTCTTTGGCAGAATACATCATGATTATGATTCTATGTGTCTAAACACTGTACAGTAATTTATGTAACTTACATTTTTTTCTAGTTAATACTTCAGTTTCCAGCACAAGTTGTACTGGCTTTTTTAACATCTTAGCAGCAGAAACTTAACTAACTTTAGAAGGCTACTAGAGGTGACATCTCACTCAAATATTTTAGTAAAAAGGAACACAGTGAATCAAATCAAGTCCAGTTAAGCTACTGTTATAGCATAAAAGATAATACAGACCTGGACTTACACTGAAATATTTCTAACCGTGTGTAAAACAAGCTTGTAACAAGTACTGTGAAATGGTACATACCCCACAGCTCTGAAAATCACTAAGAACTGCAAACTGTTCTGGCATAGGAGACTGAAGAATGGCATTTTTTGTTTAAAATAAATTTTCCTGGGAAGAGAAAGTAACGTTTTGACTCTGCAAAACACAGCAGCTCTTGAAACATTGTAACTTGGGTATCTAGTGTATGAGAGGCCACAAGATCCATAGGTATGGCTTTCTTTTTTTTAACTATTGACTCATGTCTGTAACCTCCCTCACAGGTGCTGGAGGTCACAGTATTTCAGCTACAGGCAGGAAGAGAGACAGGTTGTTCATTTAGAATTTTATTTTACAAATTCAGTTTATTTGACTTCTTTATCCTTAAAAAAGAACATGTGCTTTTTCTGTAGGGATGGTACATAACAATGCCTGGGGGGTGTAGTGAGACAGTTGGGATGCAAAGAGGAGGAAAAGCTAAGACATCTATTTCTGTAAGTGATTCTGGTCTTGGGCACTTTCATTCCTGAAAGGAATTAATATTTGTAAGGCAAAAGGATTTCTCCAGCTTGGGCCCATGGTAACCATGGCTGCATTCCTTTCAAACATTTCCAGACTGACTTTATCCAGTTACCGAATGCTTTCCCCCACCTTGGCAACTGCCTGAGCAACAAAACACAAAAGCAGAGTCTCTCCTTAGAAGCAGTACAGCCACCCCCTTCAGCACTTGGGCTTGGGAATTTCCAACATTTTGGTTCTACAAAAATTATAATTCTTTCTCTTGCTAAGTTTTCACAACTATCTGATGCAGTATCACACCAGAGCCTTGGCAGAGATTGTTACTCTATTTACGTGACCGTACCAAAAACCTTTTGCTATGAGAAATTCAAACCAAAACATAATTTTTTTGACGCTCCCTAGTATACAAAACTTGGTACCCATCCCTATGGGCATCTATGAAAAGCAACTTCTTAAAGTTTCATTAAGAGAATAAAAACTAAACTAACGGTTTCTTTTCTGAGAAAGTGATAGCCTGGTTCACAGTTTAACATGAAAAATATTACTACAAACTCTTAACGTCTTCTGCAAGTTCACCTCCTTGTTCCAGCAGAGGAGATCAACAGGTAAACGTGCTTTGTAAGCTGGTCCAGTCTGTCATAGGGGCTATAAAAGAATCCTTTTCTCTAAGGAAAAGATTGTGGTCAGAGCTTCACGTTTTCCTCAAGGAATTTCAGGTGGCGAGCCTTGGCGCTGTAACTCCCGTACTTGTCCCCCAGGCGCTCCCGCAGCTGCCGCTGTTCAGAACACACACACAGAGCCCACAAAACTTACTGACCTGCACAAAGAGCAGGAACTACCAAAATATTAACAGAAAAATAGCCAGGCACTCAACTGAAAGCAGCACGTGACGCTTGGCAAATAGATGAGAAGAAAGGAAAATGAAAGTCTTTGTTGTGTGAAGGCAAGAGAGTTCCAAATCCCACCCAACAATTTAAAATATAACTCCGATCTTCACAGGTTACAAATGAAATACTGCATGGTAAGATAGAAAATTGCAATATACAGGTCCTTGCCTGCTCATGACTACATAAAGACTTTCTGGAATCAAGGTTTACCCGGTATCAATAGGGTAAAGGCCCTGCTCGTTTCTCCAGGTTTATGAAGAAATTAAACTATTTTATTATGAAAGACATTCACCTCTCTTTTCACTTCATCGTCATCTTCCATGATTCTGTACACCTCCTCCAGAAGTTTCACTCCCAATCCTTGCACCACATCAGATCTCAGGATTTCAACCATTCTCCTGATCTTGTCAGGAACTGATAACATATCTATTTAAAAAAAATACCATTAAAAATCAGTGCAGTAGTAATTGCTTTCAGTAATTTTCATACTCTGCAGAAGAAGAATATGGGATGATTGTAATTATTACCACAGAATTCCAGAGCAACAGACCTGAAGGAATCTCTTCAATGTTTAACTCCTCTGATTCATCAGGCAATTTTCCATGCAAAATCAAAGTGTCCCGATATTTTTTATGGAGCTTGAACTCTGGGGCTGGAGTTGAGGTTCCACAATACTCAGAGTTCTCCTTAGAGTCCATTTTCAGTGTCCAAGTCATCAGCTGCACCAAGTCATTCATTTCATTCCCATTGCTTTTCCTAGGAGATGTAATTCAGTCATCACTTACGATGCAGCTTCCACTCCACACTTCCAATAAGATTAGTAAGGTCCTAGTAAGTATTCCATGTTAAATTCCTCCTTGTGGGGCTGTTTTATCAACAGCAACGCTGACAGTTTTTCCTTCTAACAAAGGCCCAGAGCCCTGTCAGCCTGTAGAAATCCACAACCCCACTGGCTGCTGCCAACTCTGGAGCTGCACCTCCAGTAATGCAACAGATTGCAGCTTTTGAAAAGCTGCTTACACTGACAAAATCAGAAATCAATTCAGCCTCATTCACAGTGGAAAGGAAGCACATTGGCACCTTTTAATTAATGCTTTTACTGCATCCTGACAGTGCTGGGATTCTGGTTTCCTGGGAAGCTACAGCTGACAAAACACAGAGGTACAAAGTCACAGGTCCCAGAAAATTCAGCTCTGGAAGTGTACAATCACAGAAAGGCAACAATTAAATGGAGTTCTTCTCCTTAATGCACTACATACCTCTTCACTCACTATGTGGAGATAAACGGTGAAAGCCATTTTTTTCCCAGTCCAAGTCAAGGTCTAATATATATATATATATATATAATCAGTGAAAACTCTTGCACAGTATTAAAATACTGACCTCTCCTTGGAATCACCATCAGACTTGTCTGTGGAGCTTGTGGAAGAGCTCAACTCATCATCAGACAGGCAATGGGTTTCTCTCTTTTTCTAAGTGAAGAGGAAATAAATGACAAAAATTTTAATAGCTGAAAGCAATTTAGCAATATTTAGCAATAATTCATACTGTTCTTATGTGGATGAAACACTTTTAACAAGCATATTTGTATACACTTCTGATAATATTTAAGAGGTACAAACTTCGGTTTTAAAAACAGTACCCAGGGCATCATGAACATATTTCATGAAATGCTGATGTGACTACTGTGACATCTGAGTCACAAACCATTGCAAATGCTTCACCAAGTGTCTCTATTTCTTAAATCATGTATCTCTGTCAGTTCTCTGCCACCTGTATTAAAAAGGCTACTGGTCTTAAAGACACATTTAAAAATAATATTAAAATACATTTTCATGAGTTCAGTAAGTTCCCAGCATTGCTGGGATTTTAACCACTTGGTTGCTAAAGCATCACCAGCACATGCACACACAACCAGGCTGTACCTCTCTAACCCCAGTTTGTGATTGCACAGAAGTTTCTGCATTTAGGTGACACTTCTAAGCAAACACAAATAGGTAAAACATGCAAAACACTTCCCATGCAAGTGCTGGGCTGAGAAAACTTGAATTTCAGACTCAAATTTCTTCACTATAACTCTTCTGCATTTAACTACAGATTCAAAAAATAAAAATGTTCAACACCATGAACAAAGCAAAATCAGCAAAATTCATTTAAAACCACTTGAAAGGCAGATGATCCTGCTTTACCTGAGAAATACTGGGATCTGATGAGGACTGAGCAACTTGCACACAATTTTCCACGTGTGATTTTGCTTCAACTATTGCACCATTTGATGACCGTCTCGCCGGAGCCACTGGAAGGATGACATTTTTTACAATATTTACAACTTAGCCACGTGTATTCTGAATTAGTTTCATGCTCATTCAAGAAAAAGTCTATCACCTGGCAGAAGGCAGGCAGGTAGGTAGGTATTCTGCTAAGGGAAAACACTGAAGTTTCTGTCTGAAAGGTGAATATTCTGAGTTTCATGTACATTTCCAAGACAAGTTGTCACCACAGAACACAACTGAACATAACTGACTAAGCAGCAGCAAAACACAGGCACGTTAACAGAAATTTTTATCTAACACAGAACTAGACCCCTAGAGCATCTTTCTGAAGATGGCAGTGAAGAACAAACAAGTTATAGTTTCTTCACAAAGAAGTCTTTAGCCCACTTATACATAAAATGTTTATGTAAACATAAAAGCTACCAGAGGGAAGCATCTCCCGAGACTGTTTCAGCCTCCTTCGCTCTCTTGCTGACAGGGGCCGCTCCTGCAAAGGAAGTTAATTTGATATTAATTTGCAATCGCCATAATGGCTTCTGTTATCTAATCACTGATAAAGCAAAGACTCCTTTTCAACTGACACAGGGGAGAGAGAGCTATTACAGCAAACTTCCTGATCATCTAACAAATGCTTAATTATTTAATACAAAATGGCCCAGTGCTGTGAGACCAATCTGCACTCCAGGAAAGGGGCTTCTGACTTCCACCATTCAGCAAGGCAGCTGCTCATCCTGCACTGAGCAGGTGCTTGGCAGCACTTCCATTGTTAGGAAGCTACTACACATTTCTTGACTCGCTGTGCATACATTCCAAGTACAAACTGCTCAGAGGGAGTGAGAGACCAAACCCCAGGCAGAGCCAGCATCCAGCACTAACCTTTGGAATGGCATCTTGGCTGGCTTTGGCACCGTTTCCAGGCTCGGAGGCTCCAGCTCTGTGCTGCTCTGCACACCTCTGGGCTGTCCTGGTGCTCACATCAGAAGGAACTGGCAGAGGTCGAGGAGAAACTGTTCTGAACTTGACAGAGAAGTGAGCAAGAGTTTATATATTGTTTTTATTACAAGATAAGGTACTCTGCAATCTAGATGTTCCTGCAGGGTAAAGCCATATGCCAGAGGTTTTGAATCCTGCTGTAACCTCTGCACATCTCCCAGCTTCATCCTTCCCTCTCCACATTTCTGCTTGCATCCACTTCCCTTCTCTCCATCCCCACATCTTGCCTGCCTCCTCACAGACTACTTTTCAGCCAATGCCTTTGCAACCACTGTCCCAACCCTCAAACAGGAAAACCCAAGAGAAAAACAGGGTATCAATCACCAATTACCCTCTTCTGTATCCCTGTGTAGCCGGTGCCTTTCCCCAAAGCAACCTCTCTGCTCAGTGTGGAAGCATCGACAGGAGCCCTGTCCCACGTGCATGCCAAGATTTTCTTCCTACAGAGTTTGCCCAGGACAGCCAAATCGTGTCTATTCTAAAGTACTAGAAAGGTCCCACCCACCTCAAGCAGCCTTCTCACCAACACTCAGGAAAGGCACTGACTTGTAGTCACAAAAGTGAGAAGTGCTGATAGAATTTTCTAGGCAAGACTGCAGCACAACAGAGGCAAAGCCCACCTGGCCCAGCCACCTCACCCCTGGGAGAGTTTCAAACAGGCCGCTTCTAACCCTGAAGTTATACAGGCACACATCAAACAAGAACGGCACTAAAACACTCACCCCTTTTTAAAAACCAGGTCCCACTTTTAAAGAGGAAAAATGCAGTAGAGTTAAAGGAAAGAGGAGAGTTATTTTTTGAGTGTCTGCACCTTCTCTGAGCAGCCTTCAGCCAGCTCTCTTCTCTTCTGCTGCTGTGAGAGAGAAGGTTCACTGGCAGAGCTGTGAGGCTCCAAATGGAAGGTTTTTCCCTGAGCATCTCCTGGAGCTCCATCACTGACATCATCCTAATAAGTAAAAGTGTTTTTAAAAAATGTAGATATGGCATTTCCAGATTTACACACTTAAAAAAAAAAAATCACACGGGCCAAGGACTATTTGGACTGTAAGCACCCTAACTCAGCACAGGTGCAGCCACAATAAACTCTTATTTGATAGACTGTTAGAAAAAAATCCCTTCTGTACCAGGATTTCTAAGCTACTAAACCTTCAAGGAAGGACACTTACTTGAATAACAACAGGGACAAAGGGTCCTAGCAGCTCTTCAGTGGAATCCAAGCTCTGCAAGAAATAATGATTTCTCATTAGTAAAGTGCCTATGAAAATCTCATTGTAGACCAAAATGGACTGAAAAGACACTCATCAGCAATTAGCTCCCCATCCAAATCAGGATAAACTCGAGATTAGCCAGGCCTATTTAGTACATGGAACAAAGAAATTACAAAGCAATTCTAACCCTTCTTTTGAGTTGGAAAAGAAAACTGTTGTTCTCTGGAAAAACAGAAGTTCCATCACCCAGATGGAAAGCCCAAAACCACTTCATTGCCTTTGCAGACCTGAAGCCAAGGCTCCTCACTACTTAAGAATCTCAGTAATTGCATCAGCAGCATCCTACTTTGACAGAAAAACATATGCAGCAGCTCTCTGAATTTTAAGAGCTGGCTATTAGTTAAATCTATTTCAAATAAGCATAAATGCATTACCAGGTCAGTCTGCTTTTGGTCTTTTGATAGAGGCTGCAGGAGTTTCAAAGTGTCATCATTATCTTCTACAGCATTAACAGAGGACAGCTGAGACTCAACTTTTTCAGCTTTAGAGGCTGGTTTTGCTCTTTGCTGTGGTCCATCTTCCTTGATTGGTGGGCTGTGAGGTGTTATTTTTGAATTGCCTGGAACATTTGAATACTTTGCTTTATTATTGTCTGGGACACACTCATTGCCACACTTCTCACTTCCAGGCTTTGTCCTTTCAGGTGGGAAGATATCAATGTTCACTCCACTAATTGTAGCTATGGAATCTCCCAGGTTGTTCAGATCATTATTGCTTGGTTTTCTTTCCACCTCAACAACTGGTTTCTCTGAAGGACAAAATTTGGTGGCTTTACATTTGATGTTGCAGTCTCCCTCGTTCTAGAATTAAAAGGAAAACAAAAAAAATTAATTACTTTTTGGGTAATAAAAATGTGCACAAGATTAACCATGACAAAAGAATTGTTCTGAACACTGGAAAGAATTTCAACAATAAATAATTTTGGTTGTAACTGTAATTAGTTTAAGTATATGATTTTGACTGGAAAAGATGATTGCTACTTGTCTTGAAATATTTGACCCCAAATATTCCATGAGTAATTCACACTGTGACCCACAAATGAGAAACCAGGCATTGCTTAATTAACATTCTAAAGACATTGCAATTACTTTCACTGACCCACAGGTGAGAATTTACTTCCACTCTTGCCTAAACACAATACCTTCCTTAATATGAATTTCATGAATTCCTAGGGATCAGATCTACATTCTCACAAATGCTCAAGGTCTTTCTTATAAAACTGAGGGGCTTTTCTCTAAAAAAAACAAGAGGCATTTGGTTTTTGTTGGGTCTCGTTATTGTTGTTGTTTTATTGTTTGGGTTTTTTTTAAAGAAAAAAAAAAAAAGGTCTCACAACTTTGTATGTCCTGGCTTGCTCAGAGGAGTGGTTTTGGTGTGTAACAGTCCTGCTGTGAGACTCATTCTTCGCTGAGATGACAGAACAAGGATCTTTAGGTTTAGAATTCACTGTTTTCTTCTGATTTCTAGCTGCTTTCCTGTAAAGAAAAATCAAAGTGGCTCATTCAATCACCATCAGCCAGGTCTAAAGGCATTTCTTTATATTATACTAATTAAAAAAAAAATCCACTTCACTAAAAAGCTTTCACACAAAGAGTATCAGATCCTGGGCTTTCTCAACAGACTGTGCACAACATGCTCCTTTTCATTTCTAGAAAAGTAGTTTAAAAACACGACTCAGACTCTGCCAGCAACGTGCACTTGTTCTGCAGAGCATCAAGGTCAGTCCTATCTGGGAGCAGAAACACAACTAAACCTGACAGAGAAAAAAAATTGTATCTGTGTATATCAAAAGGAACTTGGTTTTGCAACTCCCAGCTGATAAATGGCCTCAGAGAACTTCTGCATTCCTAACCATTGCCCAGTTTTACTCTGCATTTGCAGAAAAAACACTTATTTTCCACTCTAATTCCCTGCTATTTCCTAAAGAATCCGAAGAAACTCAGGCGTCCATACGCTCTGTAGCCACACATAACAAAACTCATTTCACTCCTCCACTAAAAACTAGGAAAAGTTGTAAAACAAAGACAGCAGCAACATGAAGATTTTGCACAGAATCACCCGAAGGGAAATCTCTTACGCCTTTGTGGCCTCCAGAAACAGAGCAATCTGTTGCTTGATATAGGGCTGGCGCAGGACACTCTTCACGCTGGGTCGCTCCTCGGGTTTTTTACTCAGCATGGTTTGGATTATTGCCACCAGCTGTGGGCTGTAATCCTTGGGCATGGGTGGCAGCTGGGAAAGCAAAAGGGGAGCCTGATATTACTGAACTGATATGATTAATATCAACAGGTGAAGTTCTGTACATAGGCTTAAAAAATTATGTAAATAAAATCCATAATAATGTCATTGTACGATAAAGCAAGACAGACAGTTAAACAAGCTAATCTTACCTAACGGGAAAATGGCATCCCACAGACAACAATTTAACTTTTTACACAAGGTTTAAACTAAAAGAAAATTAAGAAATTATTCTCAGAACTTTGGGAATTAATCAATATACTAGTTATACAAAGGGGTAACAAAAAACTCTAGCAATATCCACGAAAGAGTGACTCCCTTGGCCTCATATCACATACCACCATCAAACAGCCTTACAACATCATGATGACACAGGTAACAGGCAAAGTATTTTTAACTCTATGCAATATTTCTGATTAAGAAAGATAATCTCAAGTTCTAGCCAGAAAAATCAAGCCACATCTAAAAAATTTTTTACCCAGAAAGTGTTTACCTTTCCTTCAATAATTCGATAAACCAAGGAGTTCATGTCTTTAGCATTGAAGGCGTGTTTCAGTGTAGCCATCTCATAAACACAGCAGCCCAGTGCCCAAACATCAGACTGGAAAAAGGGGGAAAAAAATAAGCTTTGGGAGCTTTTTATTAATTGTAAAAGTTTTATCTCCAGACTCAGTCATCTGCTTTCAAAGAGACCTTTAATGACATTAAGCTAATTAAGACCAAACCCCATTACAAACTTTTGGCTTCAATCTCTTCTTTTTAATTTTGATCAGCTGAGCTACTTTCTTCCATATATCACCATTTTTTTTTCCAAAAAGAAGAGTAGACATTAGCTTAGGGTTTGCTTGTTTCCTTTCTTAGTACAGTATCAGTTCTAACTGGCAAATGAAAATCTTTTGATTTTCCATTGGAAGAACAGTTTGCCCTCAGCTCTTGCCCACTGCAGACACTCATATTTATGGTGTGTGTGGTCTGCAGCAAGAGCTGAGCAGGGAACGTTTGCTTTATTCTGTTAGATTTTAAATTCTCAGTAGCACTGCTTATTCCTCTACTTAAAATTCCCTTTTTCTTTTCTTTTTTTAATGCTGCCCTTATGTCTAATCCAAACTTCTGAGTATAAAGCTTCCTGTGGGATATTTAATAAATTTAGGATATGTACCTAACACAGACTGATGTTTCTCTTCCCACTGCCCTGCTGTGAGAGGTACAGGCAGCCTGCTGAACAAATGGGATGTGAGAACTTAGCACGTGCCATGAATTCCCAAACAATTCCAGAAATAAAGGTGCCTACAAATCTCTCTCCTATTTTTTTTTTGGTTTGGTCTTTGGGAACATTAAAAAGAGCTGGAAGCAATACAAAATTAAAACCCATAGATAAGATTGCAGTGTTCTCAGACAAACACAATGAGGTGCCTCAGAAAACAGAAAATAAAATACATAAAATATCATACTCTACCTTGTGGTTGTAGGGTTTGTTGGAAAAGAGTTCAGGGCTCATGTAGTAGGGGGTGCCTATCAGAGTGCTGGCCATGTCATACTGGTTTTCCAACACTCTGGCTATTCCCAGGTCACCCACTTTGATTATGTTGGTTCGTGTCAGGAAAATATTTTGAGTTTTAAGATCTCTGTGCAGAATGTGCTTTTCATGTAAATACTGGGGGAAAAAGATCCACATAGAGTTAATTAACTCCTAACTCGTTCCTCTACACTGAAAAGTAAAATCTCATTACACAAGTCAAAGAGGGAACACACAAAAGCAGAAGAGACCCATAAATCACTCTCAAAGTCAGGAATGCCCTGATAAAACACTATTAGTGAATTAAGGAGTGAAACAAGATTAAATAGAAAGAATGAATTAGGAGTCTAAATCTGCCATTATAAAACCACCAACAAAAGCACAGAACACAAAACGCTTCTGAAATAATCTGCCCTTTTTGTCTGTTTTTTTTTTTTCTCCAAAAACCATATTTTATAAACTTAACCTAAACTTTCAAACCAGAGAAGCATTTCAGACTAGAGTTGCAAACACCTGTGATGGTTTTAGTTAACCCTGGAGGTTACCACTGTCTACTGTGCTATAGAGGTATAACATAAAATATGACAGAAACTTCTCACTTCAAATATTTGATTTGACTGTAGCGAGCCATGAGCATTTTTAATACACTAATAACCACTGCATTTAGATGCTAACACGGCCAAACATGATCTGAAAGAGCCAAATTAGGTTTATGTCTGAAGGTGACAAATTTATCCTTTATTTTACCTGCAGTGCCATGGCAATCTGGACAAACCACTCCACCACCTGACTCTCGGGCAGGAGTTTGCCTTTCTGCTCCTTAAGTTTGTGGTAGAGGTCTCCTCCCTCACAGAAGCCCATGACAATGTAGAGGTGGCCATCCTGCCCCTGCCAGGACTCCCTGTAGGTGACGATGTTGGGGTGTCTCAGCTGGGACAGCAGCTGTGCCTCCTGCTCCGCCGCTCTCCTCTCACGGCTGGAAGCGTTCCGGAGGTTTAACTTCTTGATGACGTACTGGAAAACAAACGGCAAAGGTGTATCCCCAGGGATCCAGGTGGCTGTGCAGAAGCCCCAAGGGGTTCCCCAGGTCTCAGAAAACACAGGATTTGAAACTCCACTCTGTGTTCTGCGTGGAGGCTGCAGTTTGTTTAACAGTTATGCATTGTTCCTACCCTTACACCATAAAAATGGAAGAAGCGTGGCCATTCTATTTATCTACCCAAATACAACTCTGTACAGGAATTTCATGTTTTACTTTCTTTTGACCAGTGTTCACATTTATCTTCACACCCCCCCCTTCTCATTTTAAATGTGTGTCTTTTGTTCATCTCTTAAGCCTGAAATACCTGTTTGTGCACCACAGTTACTCTCAAAAAGGGCCACTTCAATAGTTACTTTAAATATATAATAAGAAGAAGATAAGTAGACATCACATGCAAAAAAATTAACAATGACATCTAGGATAAAAACTATCTGAAAGACACAATAGGTCTCATGCTCATTACTAAATTTCTTTTATTCTGTATTAAGAATTTTTCAAAGCTACACATAAGAGATGTTATTTACCTCCCTAATATGTACTATTGAAATTCTAAGGAATTTCAGGTTTTAGCAAAAATACAGATAAGACAATAAAATTCACAGCACACTTTTATCACCCACAGCATCAGTGCTTAGTTCTGACCTGGCCCCATCCTGATGTAAATTTTGTGGTAATCACTTTAGGGCATCAGCTTTCCACAGAACAAACGTGCCATGGTTACACCTGACCCTCCCCTCTTATCTGAGAGCTTTTAAATCAAAACTTCTAAAAAAAATTTTTACTTGCTGAATTTCAGGATCCTCAGCGATTGTTCAGTGTTTGCTGCCCAGGTTGGGCCTAATAATTAGCCCAACACAATTAATTAGTGATAGGGAGACACCCCTATACACGAAGGGAACCAATTACCCAGAAAATCCACAGCACCTCATGACTTTGTGCTTCAGCAATCTGCTGGATATAACCTGGGATGGTGCAAAGCTTCCAAGAGGAATATCCCAAAACTAATTGTGTACAGCATCGTCTAAGTTTAAAATACAATGGAAATGCTGCAACTACTGTGTTAGCATAGCAAGTCAACTACAATTCTATCTTTGAGCATGGAAACTAAAAGCTTTTAGCTTTATATCAGCATCTTTCAGATGATACACTACCAGAATGCAAAATGCACGTGTATTAGCCTTATTTTAAACTTGGCATTGATTATATTTGGTTTAATGAGCATGTTCTCATGGCAAGATTCCCATGAAAATCTACTGCAAAGCCCTTCTGACTTATTTGATACTGAATTGTGTAAAAATTGTATTTTGTTTTGTTTTAAACATTTAGAGCCACTTGACTTTCTCCACAAATAAACAGCATTCTGTTATCAACAAATATGCTTAAATAAGACATAATTTCTTTCACAGAACACAGGGCACTATGCCAGAGCCACAACAAAAAATGCCGCAGAAGAAAGTTTGTAAAAGTTGGCAAAAAGACACAGTAAAATACACCAAATATTTAAGATGAAATAACAGGAAGCAAGGGTCTCGCTAATGTTAATGACCAGCAGCACAAAGAAATCCAAGGACCTGTATCCAGGTGAAAGTCACCTCAAAGCACTGTTTACTTTTAGGACACTGGACTATGCACTGTGGTGATGGCCTGAAGGGAATAAACCCTGCAATCACTACTACCCAATCCACACATCTCACCTCTGGATTCCAGCCAGGGAACTGCCTTTATCCGGGAAGGACACACCCCCTGATCCCTGCTGGGAGCAAACCTTTCCCATCATCTCCAGTAGAATCCCTGGCATAAGGCTCATACCCAAGGTTGCTGTGGTACTGCTCTGTGGATGTTCTCCATCCCCATTTCTCTGCCCTCTCACATCTCCTATCAAACACCTCTGCTTTGGCCAGGCAAGACATGTTATTTCAGTTTTCCAACAAAAATCGTTGCACTTAACTCTGACACAACCAAAACCTTCCCAGGCTGTGCCGCAGCTGCTACAGCAAACACAGAGCCCATCTTTCTCCCTCAGAGCTGATGCCAGAAAAACCCAACATCAAGAGCTGGTTTTTTCCATCTGTGCCATCATTTTTATCTCCACCACACGTGCACACCTTGAAGCCACTACACAACATGTTCTGGTGCACGCTAAGGGCAGGCTGTGCTTCCCTGTCACCCAAAGGACTATCCAAAACAGCTTTTCTCCATAAAACATGGCATTATATATACAGGAAAAAAATTTTTTTTTAATTTAAATTAAGAATAAAAGATATTGGGAGGGCTTGGCAGGGTGGTTGAGATTAAAAAGACAAGAGAGGGCGGAAGAGTCTTCTGCACTTCTTTAACAAAAGTCTTCCCAGACAAAGGAGGAGAACAGGAACAGCATAGCTGGAGCAGCCCAACTCACCTGGCTAAAGCCACACCCTGACACCAGATGAGGGTCACAGCCTTGTCCCAATACCAGTGACGGTCACAGCCATAACCTCACACCAGGCGATGGTCAACAGCCCTGCCTTGACTCCAAGCGATGCTCACAGCTACATCCTCACACAGGTGATGGTCACAGACCACGTCCCTGCTGGTCCCGAGTCTATTGCCAGGGCCACAAGCCAAGGCCAGGCCACAGCTGGGTGTCGGTCACAGCCCGAGCAGACCCCGCGGCAACCCCAGCCCAGCCCAGCCCCGGCCATTCCCCTCACGCCGAGCCGCGGCCCCCGCCGTGCCAGCGCCCTGCGAGCCGCCCCTCGCTACCTGCTTGCGGTCCTGGCGGTGCCGCGCCAGGCTCACCTCCCCGTAGCTGCCCTTCCCCACGGCCCCCAGGAAGCAATAGGCAGCCAGGGCCATCCTCCTCCCGCCGCCGGGGCCGGGCAGCGCCCGCTGCCATAGAGATGCCCGGGACAGCCACGGCCATGGGGCGCCCGCCGCGCAGCTTTATGGCGCGGCAGCGGCGCCGCGGCGGCCATTTTGGAAGCGGGCGAGGCCGCCATGTTGAGAGCGGGCAGTGAGCCTGAGGGATCCCTGAGGTGGCGGCGAAGGCGCCGAGGCTTTCCCTCTTCTACGGCACCAGAAACACAAGTATCCCCTCACAAACACTGCAGCTCCATGAGATCCATGTGCTGAGCCCCGGGGAAGGCTGGCGACAGCCAGGGCATGGTGACAGCCCAGTGGGCAGCTGTGCAGTAACACCCCACAGCAGGTCCCGCCACCTCACCTGCCATAGGCACAGTGCCCCTCTCAGCAGCTCACAGAGCCATCCTGTCCCTTTGGGTGGGGCACAGAGTCCGTCAAAAATCATCCAGATTTGTGACTGGTTTAAAAGGAGCTCCTGGACCTTTCCTGTGTCCCTCACGTGGCTGAGCGCCTCAGAACACTGACTGCAGGAAAACCACAAAATAAAATGTTTTATTATCACTGGGCATTTAACTCCCAGTCCTCAGTTTAGGAGATAACTGACATTGTCAAAATAACAAATAGAGGAAAAGGGCCAGGCAGCTGCAGGCTGGATGGGCAGTGAGGATGCAAGATGCAAGACCTGGGAGCTTGGACCTGTTTCAGCCACAAAGGTGAATAGGAAGCAATATAACGGGAAGTTTCTGTACTAGCCAGGACACGTCAAATAACGATACCTAAATTGGGTACCTAGGTGATAACACAGGATTACAGGAGTAGTTTTGAAGAGGAGGTTAAAAGGGTGTCACAGACTGGAAGCTCTGTCATGGCTGCAGTAATTTGGGCCAGGGAGAGCCTTTAAGGAAGTATCAGAAAGATGACAGTTTTCCTTTGGCAAAGAAGTGAGTCTGCAGAAGAGATTAATCTCAGTTGCCCCTACAGTAATTAAGTAGAAGAGACATTGCTGAAATAGTCTGTGACAGATTTTCTAACAGTATTCTGTAGACTATGCAAATTAAGAATTCTGTGTTTGATTTTTCCTAAATGCCTAATGTTTAATCCCACTTTTTTCATTGAGTTATTTATTAACACTTGGTAAACAAAGCATTATATATATGTATGCACATCGTTCCAATTTGAACATTACTTTTTTTCCAAAATGGAAAACAATCTATTGCTTTGTATTTTATTATTGATTCCCACCTTTGCATCATCAGACGTTTTGGTAACGCATATCAGAGACATCAAGGTAAGTAAACAACCGTGTATGGAGCTCCCACTCTTCAGAGATTAATCTCTTGCAATTTATCAGCATTTATCAGAGAGTTCCTACGGTGCTGGCAGCAGGAGCTCTGTGTGGACACAAAATCAAAGTTGGGACCCGGACTGGTTGACCTCTAATCAGCCTCAATGTTCAATAAGCTCTGAAATTCTTCTCTCTCTCTTTTTAAAAACATCCCTTTCTTCTGTTTTCTCTGTCAGCACCACATAATGGTAAAATGTTTTAGTGGTTTTCTATTTAAATGTGTAAAGCAATCAGCGCTTCCAGTGGGGAACTGACTTTAGTACATTTTGCAATGCAAAATATCAGTGAAAAGTTGCCTCCAAGATGCAGAAAACAGAGATGGCATTATGGCATCAAGATAAATGTCCACTGTCCAAATGACATGGTAGGTTTTTTCTCAAAGGATTTGCATGTTAGCACAGCGTGAAATATATATCTTAAAAATATCTGTCCCTCAAGGGGGCCATTCTGATTTTGATTGATCTCTGAGTAAGGCAGTGCTGCCTGATGCTTTGCTTAATTTTCTTTTGTTAAGTTGCTGCCCACTACTCCTCACCTCAATAAATTATTTTCCTCTCTCTCAGTGTTTACATACTCTGAAAAGTTACAGAGGGCAAATCTCTTTAGGGAAGATTTTGAGTTACTGGGTAGAACAGGACAAAACAAATTACAGTGAAAATTGAACAAAAATCCGAGTCAAAGATCCCTGTGTGCACTGGCACACCTTGTTCCTATGCATGCAGGTTTGGTTTGTGTAGATGAGCTGCATTGTGGTCTCTTCTCCGTGGCAGCCAAGTAGCATCCCTTAGGATGATGAAATGTTCAATGTTGCCGTAGATTTGGAAATAATTTTCATGCCTTGTTTCTTCTGTGTAACACTTTGGGGTATATGCAAATACCTCGTTCCCAGAGGTCACTTCAAGTTCACTGTGCATTCTGTGCTGAGTCTTTTAGTCACGCTGTGGTTCAGTTTTCCAAGCTGTACACTCAGGGCTTCTTTCAGCAAGTACTGTAATGGGAGCCCTCTTTTCCCTCCCTGTTTTCTTGGGAGTTCAAATTTCTCTTTTCCTCTCCAATTTCTGTAGGTTTTTTGCACCTCTGTTTTCTGTTGTTGCCACACCAAAACAGTATTGAACAAAGGAAGAATTTGTTGCTGTTGCACAACAGAAAAAAACCCCCATAAATTCTAATAATTGGTGCACCTGGCAAATATATAGAAATAGTAAAGAAACATTTTACCAAGTAATGATTAGCCAAGGTAGAGGGTATTAAAATCTCATTTTTGTCTAGAATTGCATCACCTTTTTGAGTGACACACTATCGCTTTCTACCCACATGGGTAAAATGGCCTTGATGTTAGTGACATCTCAAGCTACATCCAAGTGAATCATTAAAAATTAAAAACAAACAAACAAACCAGAACAAAATCACAGGCTCACTCCCCTCTCCTGTGCAAATCAGGGTCAGATAGGGCAGGTAGCTGAGCTGAGCTGGGTATCTCCACTGAAGATCAGCCCAAGTGCAAAGTCAGTAATGCCTTTCACTGAGATTTTTCTGTAGTTTCTTTTTCAGTGAAAATTGCAGAGTATCCCTCTAAAGATTTACAGGATTGAAACAGAACTCCTTCAAAACTACTGTCAAACATATAATCCTCATAAAGAATCTGCACGACAGCAATCCTGTAAAACTTAAATGCAGGTAAAGGATCTTTTAATTTGGAGGCAGGAGTCAGAATTACAGAATTTGTGACCAAAGAACACATTTTTGTGTGTGTGTTTTTTGTATCCTTAAACTGCTTCGTAATTCCACTGTGAGGAAAGGTTTGTACCAAACAAACTAACATTTCAGTGACTTCCAGCTTTTCATTTCCCAAGGTTTGTGTTTTGTAAGGGTACAAATTGCACCTCAGTTTGTGTTTTGGAAGGGGAAATGACAAGCTGTAGTGACAGCGTAGATACAGAAAAGATAATTTCACATTTGGAAAGGACAGGTTTGAATTGGTGCACAGTCTACACAGGCATTAAAGAAATCCATGGAGGCTTGTGAAAGGGGAGCTGCACACACAGAAATGATCTGTAGGGCAATAACAGCTTGAAAGATGAACCTAGAGAAATGTGTCCAGATTTCTTGGCCAGACTCTTCGAGCAGTTGAGAAGCCTCCCCCCAAACTTTGCATTACCTAAGATTTAATAGTGTCTTGAAAGGAACTCCAAAATAGACAAAAAAATAACCCTCTGTGTCTCAGTTTCCAACCTGCAAAACCCCCAAGTGTGAAAGGGACCAAAAGCCTTAAATGTACCTGAGATGTGTATCTGACTTAGAACCTCATTAAATCCTTATCCCTCTGTTCGGTGGAGCAGCCAAATATTCCTGCACAAAATGTGACCCCCCAGGCTCTGGGAGCCAAGAGAGATAAGGGGTTTGCAGCAGAGCTGATGAGCAGAGTTACACAAGCTGTTACTGTAATGAGTCAGTCAGTTTGTTTAATGCCTGTCCTCTCTATCAGAAGAGAGGACGTGACATTTTTGTACAGCTTCTGATATTGGCACCTACTCTGAGAGCAAACATGGCAAAAGAAATGTTCTGCCTTTTTTGTTTGTTTGTTTTTTTTTTCCCTCCATGCAGCGTTTCATAGTGACCACCTCTCCTCTCTGTAATCCTGCTGAGTTACCAAACTGGGGTTTTATGCTTTGATACAACCCCTTCCTTTACTTCCAAAGGAGAATAAGTTTGAAAAGAAAATATATGCTACAGGACCCAGATCCAGGAATTGCCAGAAAAAGTTGTCACTCTCAGGAGAAGATATTCTGGTTTTACTTGATGTCACCACAGAGCCTCAAGGAGTCCTGTTAAGCAAATTTTAATGTATTTTTTAATCTCAATTTTTTAGTCTCAATGACACTTAATTAATGCACTGAGGATTCTTTTCCTCTCTCTCTCCCCTCATCTCTCAGGGGTCCATTAAAGTTTTCAGCTGGAAAGACACTTTTTGTGTCACCTGAGCAAAATACAAAGCAAGCAACGTGCTTTACTTGCTCTTCCCTCAAATTTACTTCAGGTTTACTAATGCAGACTTTTCTTGAGCCTTCCTTCTCCTGGACAACTTCTTTTGACTTGTGACAACTGCACAGGTGTTGAGTCATTTATTTCTAAATGCAGCTTCCCAACCTCACTGATGATTTTTCCCGTTTTTTCTCTTCACAGAAGCGAAATGCTGAGAATGACTTGGTGAGTAAGATTTGGTTTTGTCCAGGCTACCAAGACAGATTTATAGTGACAAGAAGATTCTTACTGTGTTCACAAAATGTTTCTGTGAGTGAGCAAGAGGATATTTCTGAGTGAGTATGGCAGGGAAATAGCCCAGAGCTGCCTGTTTTAGACAGAAGGATGAACTAGACAGTTCCTTTCCAAGCTCTGATGGAAACTCCTGGACAAGGAAAGAGAACAAACAAAGGATTTGTAACATCATTGAATTTAAATGAATAGCAAAGTTGTTTGAAATCACCTCTGTGTGTCTTTTAACAGACATCCACTCAATATTTGCTTTATTTTTCCTTTTGTTTTATATTGAAGTTATTGCTAAGGAAGCCAAGAGACCTCATGTCTGAGGCTGATTCCACTTGGCACCTGGATCCCCTTCAGCAATCTTTAAATGCTCGGATTGTTTGGGCACTTTCTTAATCAATCAGCCAGAGATCAGTCCCACCATAAAAATTCCACAGTTCTTTCCAGTGCTGGCTCTGCAAGAAGCAGACCTTGTTTAAGGAGCTGCCTAATGAATCACATCTGCTGTTACCTGTGCTTTCACATAGTCTCCAGCAACCTTATAGCTGAGCATTCAAAGAAAATCAGTATTGCCCTGCCCATTTCCTTGTTTAAAAAAGAATGAGCTCCAGTTGTGAGGAAGTTGAGAATAACATAAAATGGAGTTTGGAGCCATCTGGAATTGTTTTGGTCTATTTTTAAACAAGATAATTACTTACATCCCTGCTCTAGGAGTCATCCACTCCACTGATAATTACAGTCACTGATACAGGAAGGCAGCAGTAAATTGTTGTGCTCTTTGAGTAACCATAAAAAGTCACTATCTCAGTAGAGAAAAAAAACCCACATTTTTTATAATGGCAGTATCTTTGCTGTGGTGGTAGTAATTTGTTAGAGGGGCTGCAGTTATAACTTGTAGTTATAACTTGAATAGTGCCACGATGGCATTGTGATAATATCCAAGGAAACACAGCTGTGCTCCAGTTCTTGTGATTCCTGGTTTGCTTTGGAATGATCGATGTCCTGCCATGGTTTCCTTTCAAAAGTATGATGATGACTGATTAACACACATCAGTGTAACAGCTGGTGCTCTTTTTTTCCCTTGTTTCATTTCTCAATCCACAGGTTGTCAATGGGATAGAAATCTATAGCGTGAAGATTGATAGTAAAGTAACTTCCCGATTTGCCCGCAATGTCATCACCAGTCGAGCTGTCAATCGTGGAAATGTGTCCAAAGAAGTCTTCTTTGATGTGGAGCTGCCTAAGACAGCCTTCATTACCAACTTCAGCATGTGTGTAATCTTTACAGTATCATTAGAGAAGACTAAATATCTGTGCAAATTCAACTGGGAGAAACTGAACCCAAGTGTTCATTGTTACTTTGCCATCTGACAGATTTTTAAATGCCTCCTGGGTAATTTTCTGGTACTATTACCTTGACATGTAGGATATATGGAGAAGGGCAAACATTGGTACATCTATAGAAAAATTACTGATTTTCAATTATTTCTATTCATCATCATGAACCTTAGGGAATGGGGGACCTTCCCTGGAGATCCATCCACCTTTTCAGAAATACCACTTTGCTGTTATCAAACCAGGGAAGTTCCGTTACCTAATTTCCCCAATGGCATTATAGCTTAATTTATCTCTTAATTTTAAAATCATATTTGAATGAAAGACTTATATTTGAATAAATGCTCAGCTGTAGACAGTGACACTTGGACAGGTAATCTCATCCAGAGGGTTGGTTTGCCATTAGATGAGACAGGATGGTGAAGCTGCTGAAATGTAGGGATATGGCAGGGGTAAGTTGTGCTGCCATCAGTCCAGCTTTAGATTCTCTGATGATACTGAGCACAGAGCTCTTCATTCCACCTCAATCCACTGGGGAGATTGGCTTCAGTGAAAGGGCTCCAGTCTTGGCAACAGCAGGTCTCTGAAAGGGCTTGTTAGCAAACCACTCAATAAAGGGAGAATTCCTCTAGTAACTTTTCATGTATTGTTCAACTAAACTAGGACTTTTTCATCTGCAGGACAATTGATGGTGTCACTTATCCTGGAACTATAAAGGAAAAAGAAGCTGCAAAAAAGCAATATGAGAAGGCTGTTTCAAGAGGACAGACTGCTGGTCTTGTCAAGTAAGAATGATGTCTTGTGTGGCTTCCACACCACCATCCCATAGCAACTGTGAGATTGGAAATACTGTGTTCTGGCATGTTACTGATATTATGGGACCAAAGAACAATCAGTAATTTAGTTACTGTAGCACAGTATAAAAAGGAAACACAACTTCTGACTACCCAGGCAGTATCTGCAATTATGGAAAGGCTATTTCTGCAACTTCCACTGATCTGTTCCTGAGATTAGGCTTACTGGGAACTTGAATAAATTCTACAGTTTGAGTATGGTTTTAGCAATAGATCCTATGTAGAACAGAAGAAAAAAAAATCCCCTCTTTGTTTTACTTCTTTTTGAAAATCACATACCACCAACCCAAACAATAAATATTGTGAAAGAGCATAAAGATACTCATTTTCCTACCCACTTAATACAGAGCTTCAGGAAGAAAAACAGAAAAATTCACTGTCTCAGTCAACATTAAAGCAGCCAGTAAAGTCACTTTTGAACTCACATACGAGGAACTGCTGAAGCGACGCTTTGGAAAATACGAGATGTTCATCAAAGTGAAACCAAAGCAGCTTGTCAAAGATTTTGAGGTAAATGGCAAACTGATCAAATTTGACTGTAACTTAAGAGCTGATGACATTCTGTACATCTGTTAAAATTGGAATATCATGGTCATTCCCATTGGCTCACAGGTGAGCTAAAGGCCCATGATACTATTTCTAATAAGTCACATGGGGAATCCACACCAGCAAAGCTTTAGTGCAGCTTCTGTTTGTAAGCCTGACAAATGAGCTCATCCACTGACCATTCCAAAAGAAATCATGTATGAAATCCTGGAAAACTTATTACAATACCTTGGGGTAAAATGGAAGATTAATATATTTTGCATATGCCTTTATAGCATAAAGCATAACCTTTCTTACACCACCAAGAAACAACATCATCTTAAATCACATTGATGCATATATTGCATTCTAGAATATTACAGCTCTTGTGTGTTAAAACCGGTCTTTGATCTACACAAGTGTAGATTTGGACTGCATGAGTCCAAATTTATGAATTACAAAAGTAAATTTCTTTTGTTTTTATGAAAATGCCTCTCTCACATATGTAGTTTCCTGCTGATCCTCCTGTAAATGTAGGTTAACCAAATGTATTGTGGGTTAATCAATGACAATGACTTTTCAATTAATATTTCAGATGGCAGTAAATATTTTTGAGCCCCAGGGTATCACTGAGCTGGAAGCAGAAGGAACATTCATCACCAATGAGCTACAAAATACCATTAAAAAAACTTTCTCGGAGAAAAAGGTACATTGACTACTGAGTTCCATAATTAACTTATTATGGCTACAATTTTAAAATAATAATGTCAGTGCTAGCAGTGGAAGTGAGAGAAGAAGAAATAGAGAAAATGCAGTAAAATAGAGAAAATGCAGTAAAGGCTTGTCCGTGCAAATGAGCTCTGAATTCCAAGGTAGCAAGTGGAAGGCCATCTCCACACAGTTCAGAGGCCATGTAGCTGGTAGCAGGGTACTGTACCAAAACTAGCAGGCCTTGTCCCACCGCAGCATCTGGAAACCTGGATACCAGTAAGAGTAGCTCTCATACAAGAAGTGAGTCAGTAACAAGTAGTTTTCTCTTGTATGGAGGTGGTAGAATTCCTAAAAACACAGACTGCCCATCAGGCTTATCAAAGGTGTCATTCAGAGTGGAGGGTGACCCCAGGCAGATGGGGAAGCACACTGAGACAGTCCTAGGTAGCAGCAATCACCTGCCACTTACCCACCAGTGAGTATATAAATGCATATGAAACTAATAGCTAACCAGATAACCCAGGTTATTCTCTGTGAATATAAATATACTAGCTTTAAAAAATGCAAATGTGTTCTGTAGGAAATGTTCAGCTGTTAGGGTTCAGATCTAAGGAAGGCTTTCCTTTGCAGGGGCACATCTCTTTCAAGCCAACTCTTGATCAGCAGCGAACCTGTGCAAGTTGCTCACAGACTGCCTTGGACGGGGATTTTACTGTAAGATATGATGTGAAGAGAACAGCTCCAGATAATTTGCAGGTAAATTGAAATTCTCAACAGTTAAAGAGCTTGACTTGCATAGTAACAGTCAGGGAGCAGTGAGAGCCAGCTGTTTCCTAAAGGACAGGGAGCTGAGTGTGACAGCACAGCTGATGGCACAGGGGCTTCACCAGCCATGAGCTCACTCCTCATAGTACCTGAGCAAGGCAGCCCCAGAGATGGCACCCAAATTCCACTGAGAGTCCAGGTCATCAGGCAAGTTTGTGGTGCTGAGCCCAAGGTCGAGGCAGGAAGTCAGTGTTCAGGGTGGGATCCAAACCAGCAGAGTCCCTGGCTAGGGACAGGTATGGCTGTGGTAGAGCTGGACACAGATGTTCTGACAGTGGAGCTCAGGCAGGGACTAAAGGCCCAGATGTGCATTTAAATGACACTCCTGGCCCATGCACAAAGGTGAGACTGGCTGGGGCAATTAAAATCTTTTAGTACACTGAGAGGCCAGACACTAAACGAGAGTAATATCTCCTTTATCTGTTTTATCTTTACAATATACCAAAGTCTTGGCTGGTGCTGTTGTTTTTCTTTTTAACATTTTATTTTTCAGATTGTCAATGGCTACTTTGTACACTTCTTTGCACCAACAAATCTTCCCAAGTTGCCCAAGAATATTATTTTTGTAATGGATACTAGTGGCTCAATGCATGGAAGACCAATAAAACAGGTAAGTTATTACATTACTATAGAGTTTCAATTAAAGAGCTGGGAAAAAGTACTGGAAGGGACATGAGCTTTTCATAGTTAGGACTCCTCATTCTAAGCTAACAATCAGAATTTTCAGGTTTTGGTGTTGCATCAAAATATCCAGGCTTGCTTATGTATGAGCTTCTCCACCAACCTGTAGCTACCCATTTCCCATTTCCCATCACTTTCAATTTGCCACGCCAGCTTATCCCAGCGTAAGCAACGATCCATGACAGGAGACCTGATTTTCCTCTCAGCTACAAAGACGTACCAGGTGTTACTGCAGCTGACTGACTTCCCTGGAGTTACTCTGAAACCAGGACTGGCAAGAACACAGCAAGCTCAGGATTTTTGCACAACATACTATGTAGAAGTTAAAAATGCCCCAGTGCTGACAGATTAATAATGTCAAATCTGTAGGCACCTATTTTGTCAAATGTTGAATTGTATATTTAAATCTCTTTGTCTTATAGACAAAAGAAGCACTTCTAAAAATCTTAGATGATATTAAAGAAGAAGACTTCTTCAATTTCATATTGTTCCATACTGGTGTGTCCACCTGGAAAGAAACATTAATCAAGGCCACTCCTGAGAATCTGGATGAAGCAAGGAAGTTTGTTCGGAACATTTATGCTTCAGGCAGTAAGTACTTTACTGGACTTGCCAGTTGCTCACTGTGTAAGTTAATTTATCTATTCATTCTGTGAATACAGTGCTACAGCTTTTTGGGTTTTTAGATTACTGATGAGACACTCCTGAAGCTGAATTTTACTCAGAACATGACATCTATTTCTATGTTTCCAAAATGCAGGTAATTCTCTATCTAAACATCCCCGTGCTTATAAACCCAAATCTTTCATTTTCATGCTGTAATTAAATCTCTTCAGATCCCAGTGAAAAATGGGCCTTTATTTTGACAGTCTCTGCTGAATCCAAATTTCTATGTCTACCCTGCAGTGACAAATTTACATCGTGGTTTGATGAAGGGAATTGATATTCTGAATGCTGCTCATGAAGGAAACCTTGTGCCCAAGAGAAGCGCTTCTATAATCATCATGTTAACAGATGGCCTTCCAAACGTAGGTAAGTTTCTGTTGGATGCAATAATAAAGAGACTTAATTAACTAATAAAAAATGCTGGTTAAAACTGGCCTTCACCTTTGACTTCTTGATGTTTTTGTGATTTAAATGCTACTATACAGCATCATAATACTAAACCAAGTTTTTGATAATGCCTCCTAAGAAATCTGAACATGACGAGTCATGTTTAACTTTGTGATCATTTTGTCTATTTTTGAAGACCACTCAAACGTTTCCTGGTTTGATGCAGGTGTATCAGATATTGCGACCATTGAGACAGATGTAAAAAATGCTATTGGTGGAAGATACCCCTTATACAACCTGGGCTTTGGCTCTGGTGTTGACTACGGCTTCTTGGAGAGGATGGCGCTGGAGAATAAAGGATTGGCCCGGCGGATTTATCCTGACTCCGACGCAGCTTTACAGCTTCAAGTACAGTAATCACCACTGAAATTAGATGAGAAATGCATTAGTTCACATAACTATACAGTTGTTCTGGTTTTCAAGCAATCAGAATCCCAGTGTGTCATCTGATACTGGGATACTCCAGAATCTGCTGTAATCAGAATATTAGAACCATAGAATAGTTTGAGTTGGAAGGGACCTTTAGTTGCATTTGATTTTCTCCTTCCCTCATATAAGCAGGAAGTGGAAGGACAGCAAAAGTGAGATACTGGGGGCTATGGCTACCCTACTTCTGAGGCATCCTAGAGTTGGTTAAGACATGAAAACAGGTAGAGGCCATACAGGGTTCACCATTTTACTTCTCACATTCCAGCAGCAGCCATTCAAAAAATTCACCAAAGAATTAGATACTGGATTTCATTTCAAGCTCTGCCAAAATCAAATACAATATAAACTAGTCTCCATTGACTGTATTGTTACATCAGTGTCTTCTGTCAAATACCAGGGATTCCTCTTGATTCATCATCCGCAGCACGTTGTTCTCAGATATGTTTTTCTCTCTCTAAGCGAGACCGAGGAGTTGCATGTCCTTTCTCATTTCCCTTATTTGTAGATTTCTTTAGGCCTTGTGCTATGAGAGTTAACCAAATATTTCAATATTTCTTATAAAATACACTTGCAGTTTTCATTGCCAAAATGAAAATGCATGGTTACAATCCATCTGTGAATTAAAGAAAACAACAATGGTTACATGTTTTCCTTTTTTTTTCTTTTAAATCCTATAGGGGTTTTATGATGAGGTGTCAAATCCCATGCTGACAGATGTGAAGTTAAACTACCCAGAAAATGAAATATCAGACCTAACTCTGAACAGCTTTAAGCATTTCTATGAGGGCTCTGAGATTGTGGTGGCCGGACGTTTTGTTGACAGCAACCAAAACCACTTGACTGTCGATGTGAGAGGGGAAGGTGTAAGTATGGATTTCTTTGACTTCTGTAAGATACACAAAACCTCTGAATGTTCAAAGCTGGCAGTACTTAAATACTTCCAATATTTATTGCTATTTCTTTACCTCAGTGACAGGAGGGGTTGCTGCACATGTGAGAACCACACAATGACAAAGTCATTGCTTTCACAATCGCAAATTACAACTTTGTGCAGCGTGACTGGATTAGTTTTGCTAACTAATATATATAAATATACTCGTTTTTATACATATCCTCATATATTTATAAATATATAAATACTGTATGTATTTAGTCTCCAAATATCCTACCTGGTTCTTTTGGGAGCCAAATTTTCAGTGTTCACAGCCACTTCTCCTCAGGGCGTGAAGAAAACCAATGAATAAGCCAGCTGAATATTTGAAATATCTTCCCCTTACAATAGAACTCTACTTCTAATACCTCTCCACATCTGGATTCAGTAAAAATATTCAAGAAACAGAACACAAACATATTCTAGACCATTCTATTCTGTTAACTTACTTACAACACGTCTGCTTGAGTATTTTCCTCTCTGAAATCAATATCATAATCGAAGTTTATTAAATCCTGAATAGCCAAATTCTGATGAACAAAAATGCCATGTGAATTTGGAAACTGTGTCGTGTCCTGTAGTGTCCTCTGACCCTCACAGAAACAATGGGACAAAATTCCTGATACAACACTGGCAATCTCCTGGGTGAGTGCTGGGTAGATCCAGCCTGGTTTTCAGTTTGATGAGGTTTTCAGGTGGGAAGGTCTGGATTTCTGGGAGGTTCTGGCAGTCCCTGGCTGCTCTTGATACAGAGAAGCTTCATTCCTCCCAACAGGCTGAGGATGCCCTGTCATACACTGCACAACAAGATGCTGAGGAAACGGCTCAAGCTTTCCAAGAACAAGGATACATATTTGGAGAGTACATTGAAAGGCTCTGGGCTTATCTTACCATTGAACAGCTCCTGGAAAGACGGTAATTATATCTGGAATAACAGCTCAGCTTTGAACTTCTTCAGCCCCCTGACTCCTGCAGTTTCTAGGATGAAAATCAGTAAGGAAAATCCCCCAACCTATTCTCCTCCCGAGCCTCAGTATTCCTGTTTCAGGTTGCAAATGAAACAATTTTAAATTATTGCGAGTATAAAGCATGGTTTTGCCTTTTTCTTGGATAGCCAGTGGAATCACAAGTGCTTTTAGACTATAACAAATGTGCCTTATTGATAAATTAGCTGCAGAGAAATGACTTCACTTTAAAGTAAAATATTGAATTTGTTCAGTAATTCAGCAGTCACTGATGCTGGGAGTCTCTACCTGTGTTCAGTATTGCAGCTACAGGAGAGGAAAAGGCAAACCTTACAGCTGAAGCCCTCGCTCTCTCCCTAAAGTACAAGTTTGTAACACCCCTGACATCGATGGTGGTAACAAAACCAGAAGAAAATGACAGTGAAGATGTGATTGCTGATAAACCCACTGAAGGTAAAGACATGTTCACAATTTTACTGCATTTGAGAAGCCAAGTGTTCCTTTGATGTTCTGCCAAAGAAGGGCTTTCACGTAGGCACAGTTTTAAACATGTATCTGAAAAAGCTGCTTTCCAAGCCTGGCAGGTGTGTTTATGCAAAATTACTTTTCATTGTAAATCTCACTTCCATCAAACTATCCCTCACTACTAAATCATACAGGCAAAGTACTATACATTTAAAATAAGTGTATTTTTAAACTAAATACATAGACTATTACAGAAAAAAAAAAACAAACCAAGAAGCATTTCTAATCTAATAATCCAGCTATATTAAGATGAGTTCACATCACTTTCTCCTTTGTATTTCTACATACTTCAGCCTAGGGGTAGTAGTAACCTCTTTTCTGCATGAAAAAAATGCTTCGTAACACACTGTGTTTTCACACAGTTCAGCCTCTCTGTCCAACATCAGTGGACAAACACTCTGTGCCTCTGCAGCCAAGCCAGGCAGTGCTGTTTGCTCAGTGCCCCAAACTTCACCTCTAGGTATTGTTCCAGCCCCCCTCGTTCTACAGGGCTGACAGAGGCTTTTCAGTCTCCTCTGGCAGCACCCAGTATTTTTTCCCCCCTAAACTTTTACCTAGAGCCCCCAAAAGTTCTTGCAGGCTCTGCGTGGGCTCTCTGCTGCCTTCTAGATGAAAAACTTCCTAATCCTCTGAATTTGGCATGAAAACTTAAGGCATTTTAGCATAACAGAGATACTTACAGGGGATTAATGGGTTTTCCTTTCAGCTGGAATAATTCCTGAAGCCAATGAATTTTTAAGTGTCTTTCAACTGTGAATAATTCTTCAGGCATTCTGCTGATAAGTTTTTGCATTATTTTTCATAACCCTCATGATGGAATAGTAACACACCCCCCCTTCATGTTTAATTTAACATCCAAGTCACTATACAACCCAGTGATTTAAAGCTTGCATCTGGCCTTCATGAGATGGAAAAGCCCAAACATCTGACAAAAGTGACATCCACTCCCTGATCTTCAGCTCTTTGCTTTTCCTTTCCAGGTACTTGTAGTACCCGGCTCCTTTTTGAACCTCTTTCCCAGGAAATCCTTTCTGCACATAGAAAGTACAGAGCAGAAGCAGGAGAAAATACTCAAAGCGTTGCTTCTGTATAAGAAAAAAATAAACTAATTATGCACAGCCTGAAGTCTTGATTCACAAATCAGATTACTGAATCATCCAGTCAGTATTAATAGAATCATTCAAATGCCTCAAAAACTGCAAAAGAGTAAAACCAATCAGGAACATTTTGCAATATAAGCGTGGCATAACAATAAAACAATTCCAAATAAAGCCCTTCTCCCATGCATAATAAATTGCAGTTTTGCTGCCTCACATAAAAGCTTTTTACTTTCAGTGTGTTTCTGTTTGATCTACAAATATTAAGTTATATCATTGGAAAGAAATTAAATTGAAAAATACTGAAAATACCTGGTTGAGTTTTCAAACATTTAAATTTTTTTTTTCCTCTTAGAATATGTTTTAACAGGGTCAGAATTCCTCCTGTTTAATTATACAACTGAAACTAAATTTCTCTTTTTCTTCCTTTTACTCCTTACCTGCCCGTGGTGACAGCTGAAGGTAAGTACATTTCTTATTAAATTTATGTCATACTTTTAACTGTTAGAGATGGATTTCCCACATCAGTTATTTGATCTAGGATACAATATTTTCATGAAGTTCTTACCGAATAAATCAATATAGCGTTATAAATAGATTTAAAACTTCTCAGATGGATAAATTTGTCGTGTGGTTCCTCATGTCTCTGATGATTCCACCACCCCAGAATTCCTGCCCAGTACAAGCAGCTGCTCTGCAGGGCTGGCACTGGGGGCTCCCACGTCCCAGTGTGAGGCAATCCCAGACAAACATGTCTTTGTTCATGCTGTGATTGCCACTCCTTCAGAACAAAGCCCTGTTTTCAGGCACCCCCACACAGTCTCAGGTGTAAAAAGAGCAGAAGATGAGAAAAATATGGAAGCAGGTGGGCAAATCCTCCTGACTGCCCTGCTGGGGAAGAGCAGCTCAGAGCAAGGTGGCCCAGAGGAGGCAGAGAAGAGCAGGCTGTGCCAGTGCCATGCAGAGCCAACCCCACACCTGTGGAGAGGGAACATTGCTGCTGAAAAGGAGGGTGTGCTTTCAGCCCTTCCATGGCACTTGCTTTGTAGCACTATCAAATAAACTGGGTTGACTAAGTTTTTCCTTTGTAATAATTTAGAAATTTACACATAATTACAAGATTTTTTTTTGAGCTGGTTTTGGTGGAAAGTAGCGAGAACAATTGGGTTTTGTTCTTTATAGCCTCTAAATTAACATTTTGTTTCCTTCACAGCAATGACTTCCATGTCTTCTAGGCTGGGTAAGTTATTTGTTAAAGTTTCTGACTGGAGGAGGATCTGTGAACTGAAGTTACCAGAGAGCTGGAGACTGCCTTGTCTGGGGTTACAGCTGTACTTTAATAAACACTGCCAAGTTCTGCTCCCTGCTAAAAACACACTTAAAGGTTGAATAATACGAGGTGAAAAAGTTTCAGCTAAATAGTTTTTGAGGAGTAAATGCCAATTCATCCATCTACCATTTCTTCCTGAAAAGTGTTTCCCAAAAACAGAGGATGGACTTCAATTTGCATGTCCTTTGGAATGATATAAAGCAAGGGCCTATGATGTCCAACATCCTGGTTAAATTAATATCTTCAGTTCCTTGTGCAAAAACCAACTGTTTTAATTCAAGAGAGAGAAGCAACAACTGACCCAGCAAATCCTGGCTGGGAAATGCTGGAAATGAGAGAGTTAGATTTACCTTTGCTCTCTGGGGATCAGTCTCAGTCTCTCTCTCTCTGTCTTGTTTTCTCAAGTTTTCATTGAGAGGACTTCAATTCATTCTGAAAAACAAATGTCCAAATGTCAGAAGTTTTCAGTGGATGATGTTGCATTGCCTTGCTGATGGCTTGATCCCACAGTCTACGGTATTTGTGTCCTGCAGATACATTACCTGGGCTCTGGGGAGACCCTCAGAGCAATGTAAACAAGTCAGATCTGTCTCTATTGTGAAGCTTTTTTTGATTCCAAAGCAGCACAAACTGTCATTCCATGGACTATATGCTTTAAAAACCAGGCTGGAATCAGTGATTTACCAAGCATATGAACCTCCTGACATCTTACACGAACCATGCAGAGAGCATGGACATTTTCCATTTTGATATGAGTTTTCCTAACAAGTTTTTTTTTCCTTCTGCAGGTTCCCAAATACATGCAATACCTGTGTCACAACCCAGATGGTACACTAGTGGTGAGCAGTTTGAGTGATGTCTGTTTAAAAGGAGAACAGAAGAGGGTTTTTAAGTCTAAATTACACAATTCTTATGAGTCTTTTTGATAATTCCCTTCCACAAAAGCAGCCATTTTTCATTTTCAAAGGGCTAATATTTTAGTTTGCTTTAAACATCTCTCAGTGTCTTTTAAAGATCAAGAAACTGAAATTATTTGTGGTCATTTTCTCAGCCCTCCTTCCCATCAGTGGGCTTCGTGTTGTAACCACCTGTTCTGTATTCAGGTCCCTTCCTGCTCTCAGTAATATTTTCCTGCAGCTTGTGCAGGGCCCAGTTCCACTGGCACAGTGTTAAATGCTCATGTGGAGCTTTGGCCCTGTGTCACTGTCCAAACCCCAGTGATTTGCCTTTGCAGTTGATGGGGACCCCCATTTCATTATATCAGTGCCACAGAAAAGAGATGCCCTCTGCTTCAACATCAATGGAAACCCAGGCACTGTCTTAAGTTTAATCAATGATCCAGTTACAGGTGAGTTTTAATTTATTTTTTTTAATACAGTAAATCAGGATACCTCTAAGAAAATGTGCTGTGTGTAAAGGCTGTTTCTCTCTTTATAATGCATGAGCTTTTTTTCCCAGCACAGTTAGTAGGAGGTCCTGTACTTATGATAGGCTACCATTACCATGACTGTTTTCACTTCTTGGAGAAAAATTAACTTTTAAACTTTGTTTGAAAACCACTGTGAGGGTTGAGAGTAGTAATTTGTACCCAGTGAGTTGTGGTACAAGCAGTAAAATAATCCTTATGTTGCCAGTTCATGGAATATCTGGTAGAGAGAGACT
Organism: Empidonax traillii; assembly: GCF_003031625.1. Lineage (NCBI taxonomy): Eukaryota > Metazoa > Chordata > Aves > Passeriformes > Tyrannidae > Empidonax > Empidonax traillii. The sequence goes on from NW_020955516.1 coordinate 560,369, forward strand.
GATGTCACACAGGCCATCCGTGCCCATCACAAACTCTTTGTGCTCTGGGAAATATTGAACTTTTCCCAAGAAAATAATTGTTGTCTTCATGGAAATTCACAGAACAGCCCCCAAGGCTTTATTTTACTTTAGCACAAATGTGCACAAGTAATTCTGATATATTTTTCAACTCATATTTAATTCTTTTGTTGCTAAATTTTCAAGACACTCCTTGACATCCATTAATCAGGTCCTGTCTATAAAACAATACTTGTTTCCTTTCTATATTAGGCATCACAGTCAATGGAGAACTCATTGGTGATAAGAGAGCAAACAGGGATGCAAAGGTCCAAAACTCATATTTTGGAAAACTTGGCATTGCAAATAAACCCCTGGACCTCAAACTGACAGTAACTCCCCAGAAGATCACAGTTCAGAATGGCAATGAAACAACAGCTTTCAGCTGGCTTGACTCAGTCACCTTGCAACAAGCAGGGTAAGGCTCCAAGAAAGGATAGCAGGCTCTTGGGTTACTTTCTACACTTCTTTAAACATTGATCAATAATACACTTCTAAGATTTGTTGTCTGAATCTACAGAAGAAATTGATTCAGGCCCTGCTGGTCTCTGCTCTCTGCTTTGTTGTGTAACTGCTGAATTATTCACAAATTCCTCTGCTTGGAATAACTAAGTGAAAATTTTTCCCTGATATTCTATTACCATGACTGAGGCAAAACTAGATTTGGTTTCGTGCTTGATGCAGCAGTGTCCTGCAAATACTGAAAGATTAACCTCAGACACTGTGGGTAATCATTCAAAGGAATAATAATGCACCATAAGCTCCAGTTTAAGAAATGGAAATTGTGGCATTAACACAACAGGTCCATTTTGCCCTGTCAGCAGGTCTA